>NC_088807.1:23849963-23895415 GCF_011386835.1 Chrysemys picta bellii
GGAGCGTCCGTCCGTCCCGCCAGCTGGGCGGCACAGGAGGGGGCGGGCTGCCCCCGGGGGGTACAGGGCTCTCTCGGGGGTCTGTTGCTGGCAGGGGGCAGCCGTGGGGCTGACCCTGGTGGAAGAACAGGACCCCTGGGGGTCTGGCCCATGGATGGGAGCCTCCCCGAGGCTGTTCCAAGGCTGCCCCCTGCCTCGTTCCCCTCCCTGCCCCATGGATCCTGTGTGAACCTGTCCAGCCCTCGGCCCGGGCCCCACCGTCCCTTGCCAGGGCCCAGGGGGAAACATTCCTGCCCCACATAGGCCCCGAGAGATGGGGGTCGAGCCCCCCCCTTTCGCTCAGCTGCCCCCTTCCTGGTTCAGCACCAGGATCCCAGCCGCGGGGGCCCCACGGCCGGCGGGCGGCTGGTGACGGACGGGGAGGGAGCTGGGGGGTGTGGATGGGCCCATGGGATGCCATAGGGAAGCTGTATGAATCCTGGTCAGCTTGGGTCAGAACCCATAAGCCCCATTCCCCTGCCCCCCACAGCCCCCCCGATCCCAACCCCCGGCCTTGTCCTCCCCACAGGTCCCTGGTCCCCTAAGTGCTGCCCTCCAGACCTGGCACATCCCCCTGCCCCCCACAGCCCCCCTGATCCCAACCCCCGGCCTTGTCCTCCCCACAGGTCCCTGGTCCCCTAAGTGCTGCCCTCCAGACCTGGCACATCCCCTGCCCCCCACAGCCGCCCCGATCCCAACCCCCCGGCCTTGTCCTCCCCACAGGTCCCTGGTCCCCTAAGTGCTGCCCTCCAGACCTGGCACATCCCCTGCCCCCCACAGCCCCCCGATCCCAACACCCCGGCCTTGTCCTCCCCACAGGTCCCTGGTCCCCTAAGTGCTGCCCTCCAGACCTGGCATATCCCCTGCCCCCCACAGCCCCCCCGATCCCAACACCCCGGCCTTGTCCTCCCCACAGGTCCCTGGTCCCCTAAGTGCTGCCCTCCAGACCTGGCACATCCCCTGCCCCCCACAGCCCCCCCCGATCCCAACCCCCCGGCCTTGTCCTCCCCCACAGGTCCCTGGTCCCCTAAGTGCTGCCCCTCCAGACCTGGCACATCCCCTGCCCCCCACAGCCCCCCCGATCCCAACCCCCCGGCCTTGTCCTCCCCACAGGTCCCTGGTCCCCTAAGTGCTGCCCTCCAGACCTGGCATATCCCCTGCCCCCCACAGCCCCCCCGATCCCAACACCCCGGCCTTGTCCTCCCCACAGGTCCCTGGTCCCCTAAGTGCTGCCCTCCAGACCTGGCACATCCCCTGACCCCCACAGCCCCCCCGATCCCAACCCCCCGGCCTTGTCCTCCCCACAGGTCCCTGGTCCCCTAAGTGCTGCCCTCCAGACCTGGCATATCCCCTGCCCCCCACAGCCCCCCCGATCCCAACCCCCCGGCCTTGTCCTCCCCACAGGTCCCTGGTCCCCTAAGTGCTGCCCTCCAGACCTGGCACATCCCCTGCCCCCCACAGCCCCCCTGATCCCAACACCCCGGCCTTGTCCTCCCCACAGGTCCCTGGTCCCCTAAGTGCTGCCCTCCAGACCTGGCATATCCCCTGCCCCCCACAGCCGCCCCGATCCCAACCCCCCGGCCTTGTCCTCCCCACAGGTCCCTGGTCCCCTAAGTGCTGCCCTCCAGACCTGGCACATCCCCTGCCCCCCACAGCCCCCCCGATCCCAACACCCCGGCCTTGTCCTCCCCACAGGTCCCTGGTCCCCTAAGTGCTGCCCTCCAGACCTGGCACATCCCCTGCCCCCCACAGCCCCCCGATCCCAACACCCCGGCCTTGTCCTCCCCACAGGTCCCTGGTCCCCTAAGTGCTGCCCTCCAGACCTGGCACATCCCCTGCCCCCCACAGCCCCCCCGATCCCAACACCCCGGCCTTGTCCTCCCCACAGGTCCCTGGTCCCCTAAGTGCTGCCCTCCAGACCTGGCATATCCCCTGCCCCCCACAGCCCCCCCGATCCCAACCCCCCGGCCTTGTCCTCCCCACAGGTCCCTGGTCCCCTAAGTGCTGCCCTCCAGACCTGGCACATCCCCTGCCCCCCACAGCCCCCCGATCCAACACCCCGGCCTTGTCCTCCCCACAGGTCCCTGGTCCCCTAAGTGCTGCCCTCCAGACCTGGCACATCCCCTGCCCCCCACAGACCCCCCGATCCCAACCCCCCGGCCTTGTCCTCCCCACAGGTCCCTGGTCCCCTAAGTGCTGCCCTCCAGACCTGGCACATCCCCTGCCCCCCACAGCCCCCCCGATAACCAACACCCCGGCCTTGTCCTCCCACAGGTCCCTGGTCCCCTAAGTGCTGCCCTCCAGACCTGGCATATCCCCTGCCCCCCACAGCTCAAACCCCATCCCTGCCTCCCATTCCCACAGCCCTGCCCCCTATTCCCCCGGACCCCAAACCCCCATCCCTGGCCCCCATCCCCACAGACCCCCAGCCCCGCCCCCTATTCCCCCAGACCCCAAACCCCCATCCCTGCCCCCCATCCCCACAGACCCCCAGCCCCGCCCCCTATTCCCCCAGACCCCAAACCCCCATCCCACAGACCCCCATCCCTGCCCCCTATTCCCCCAGACCCCAAACCTCATCCCTGGCCCCCATCCCCACAGACCCCCAGCCCTGCCCCCTATTCCCCAGACCCCAAACCCCCATCCCCACAGACCCCCAGCCCCGCCCCCTATTCCCCCAGACCCCAAACCCCCATCCCCACAGACCCCCATCCCTGCCCCCTATTCCCCCAGACCCCAAACCCCCATCCCTGCCCCCCCCCCATCCCCACAGACCCCCAGCCCTGCCCCCTATTCCCCAGACCCCAAACCCCATCCCCACAGACCCCCAGCCCCGCCCGCTATTCCCCCAGACCCCAAACCCCCATCCCTGCCCCCCATCCCCACAGACCCCCCAGCCCCGCCCCCTATTCCTCCAGACCCCAAATCCCCAGCCCCACAGACCCCCATCCCTGGCCCCTATTCCCCGAGACCCCAAACTCCCATCCCCACAGACCCCCATCCCTGCCCCCTATTCCCCCAGACCCCAAACCCCCATCCCCACAGACCCCCATCCCTGCCCCCCATCCTCACAGACCCCCAGCCCTGCCTCCCATTCCCACAGCCCCGCCCCCTATTCCCCCAGACCCCAAACCCCCATCCCCGGCCCCTATTCCCCCAGACCCCCATCCCTGGCCCCTATTCCCCCAGGCCCCAAACCCCCATCCCTGCCCCCCATCCCCACAGACCCCCAGCCCCGCCCCCTATTCCCCCAGACCCCAAACCCCCATCCCTGGCCCCTATTCCCCCAGGCCCCAAACCCCCATCCCTGCCCCCCATCCCCACAGACCCCCAGCCCCGCCCCCTATTCCCCCAGACCCCAAACCCCCATCCCCACAGACCCCCATCCCTGCCCCCTATTCCCCCTATTCTCCCAGACCCCAACCCCCCATCCCACAGACCCCCATCCCTGCCCCCTATTCCCCCAGGCCCCAAACCCCCATCCCTGGCCCCTATTCCCCCAGACCTCAAACCCCCATCCCCACCCCCTATTCCCCCAGACCCCCATCCCTGGCCCCTATTCCCCCAGGCCCCAAACCCCCATCCCTGCCCCCCATCCCCACAGACCCCAGCCCTGCCCCCTATTCCCCCAGACCCCAAACCCCCATCCCTGGCCCCTATTCCCCCAGACCCCAAACCCCCATCCCCACAGACCCCCATCCCTGCCCCCTATTCCCCCTATTCTCCCAGACCCCAAACCCCCATCCCACAGACCCCCATCCCTGCCCCCTATTCCCCCGACCCCCATCCCCACCCCCACCCCTGCCCCTATTCCCACAGACCCCAAACCCCCAGCCCTGCCCCCATCCCCACAGAACTCCATCCCTGCCCCCCATTCCCACAGCCCCCCCCACAGCCCTGCCCTCTATTCTCCCAAACCCCCATCCCTGCCCCCCATTCCCCCCGATCCCGACCCCTCCCCACACGTGTCCCCCTTTTCCCGGGCCAGGAGTAAAACTTGCGGGAGATACTTTGTGTCAACGTGGCGCCGGGCAGCCAATCAGCGAGCGGCCTGGCCCCGTCCCCTTGGCGATACCGACCTCCGATTGGCCGCCCCGGGCCGGGGGCGTGACCCCGTGGGGGCGGAGTTTCAAGGGTTGGGGGGAGCCGGGTCCCCCCATCGAAGACGGGAGCCGGGCGCGGCGCGTTGCGGAGCTGGGCGAGGTATGGGGGGGGGGCGAGCCTGGGGACCCCCTGCGGGTGGGCGAGGTGTGGGGGGGCCGAGTCTGGGGGACCCCCTGCGGGTGGGCGAGGTGTGGGGGGGCCGAGTCTGGGGGACCCCCTGCGGGTGGGCGAGGTATGGGGGGGGCGAGTCTGGGGGGACCCCCTGCGGGTGGGCGAGGTGTGGGGGGGCCGAGTCTGGGGGACCCCCTGCGGGTGGGCGAGCTATGGGGGGGGCGAGTCTGGGGGACCCCCTGCGGGTGGGCGAGGTGTGGGGGGGCCGAGTCTGGGGGACCCCCTGCGGGTGGGCGAGGTGTGGGGGGGCTGGGTCCTGGGGGACCCCCTGCGGGTGGGCGAGGTGTGGGGGGGCTGGGTCCTGGGGGACCCCCTGCGTGTGGGCGAGGTGTGGGGGGGCTGGGTCCTGGGGACGCCCCTGTGGGTGAGTGAGGTGTGGGGGGGCTGGGTCCTGGGGACCCCCTGCGGGTGGGTGGGGGGCTGGCATATCCCCCATATCAATGGAGTCCCAGCCTCTTGATCCCCCACAAGAGGATTTCCCCCCCAGGCACCCTCTGCCCCCCAAGGAGGTGAGCTATGGGGCAGGGTGGCGAGGGGCTGTGGGGCAGGAGTCAGTGGGGTTCTATGGGGCAGACTGGTGGGAAGTGGGGGCAGGCGTCAGTGCGGGAGGGGCTGTGGGGCAGGGTGGCGACATGCTGTGGGGCAGGCGTCAGTGCAGGAGGGGCTGTGGGGCAGGCTGGTGGGAACTGGGGCAGGAGGGCGCTGCGGGTGCCAGACTGGCGCTAGGGCACGTGGCGGGGGGGCCCCACTGCCAGCGCAGACCCAGCCCCCTCCTGCCCCCCAGGGTTGCGGCGGGACGAGGATGCTGTGGGGCCGGGGGCTGCTGGTGCTGTGTGTGGGCCTGGCGCTGGCCAAGCCGCCCCCCGAGAAGCGGGACCGGGTGCACCACGGGGCAGGAGCTGAGTGACCACCCGCACGACGACCGCCAGGGCTTCCAGTACGACCACGAGGCCTTCCTGGGCAAGGAGCAAGCCAAGACCTTCGACCAGCTCACGCCCGAGGAGAGCCGGGAGCGCCTGGGGTGAGCCAGAGAACCCCGGAGTCCGGGTCCCCACCCGCCTCCCAGAGGTGGGAGAGAACCCAGGTGTCCTGGCTCCCAGCCCCGCCTCCCAGCTCTAACCACTAGACCCCACTGCCCTCCCAGAGCCGGGGAGAGAACCCAGGAGTCCTGGCTCCCAGCCCCGCCCCCCCCAGCTCTAACCACTGGACCCACTGCCCTCCCAGAGCCGGGGAGAGAACCCAGGAGTCCTGGCTCCCAGCCCCCCCAGCTCTAACCACCAGCCCCCACTCCCCTCCCAGACCCGGGGAGAGAACCCAGGAGTCCTGCTCCCAACACCTGGCTCTAACCACTGCACCCCACACCCCTCCCAGAGCTGGGAGAGAACCCAGGACTCCTGGATTCTCTCCCTGTTTGTGGGACCCCTCCGTCCATTCTCTGTAGAGGGGCTGGGGGTGGGACCCAGGCGTCCAGCGCCCCCTGACGTACCCCCCCCCCTCCCCCCGGCAGGAAGATCGTGGATCGGATCGACCGGGACCGGACGGCTTCGTGACCCAGGCCGAGCTGAAGGACTGGATCAAACACACCCAGAACCGGTACATCTTCGAGAACGTGCAGAAGAACTGGCCGGACTACGACCGGGACGGCGACGGGCGCATCGCCTGGCCCGAGTTCAAGAACGCCACCTACGGCTACTACGAGGGTGAGGGGGGCCGGGGGCCTGCGCCAGCGCCAGCCCCCCACCAGGGTCCTGCTCCGGCCATGCGAGACCCTGCCCGCCACAGCTCCCCGGGTTCTCTCCCTGGCCCTGGGAGGGGAGTGGGGGCTGGTGGGTAGAGCAGGGGGACTGGGAGCCAGGACTCCTGGGTTCTCTCCCTGACCCTGGGAGGGGAGTGGGGGCTGGTGGGTTAGAGCGGGGGGGTGGGAGCCAGGACTCCTGGGTTCTCTCCTTGGCTCTGGGAGGGGAGTGGGGTCTACTGGTTAGAGCAGGGGGGTTGCTAGGAGCCAGGACTCCTGGGTTCTCTCCCTGGCTCTGGGAGGGGAGTGGGGACTGGTGGTTAGAGCAGGCGGACTGGAGCCAGGACTCCTGGGTTCTCTTCTTGGTTCTGGGAGGGGAGTGGGGTCTACTGGTTAGAGCAGGGGGGGGTGCTAGGAGCCAGGACTCCTGGGTTCTCTCCCTGGCTCTGGGAGGGGCATGGGGGGCTGCTGCCTGGAAGGTGAGATGCCCCGGCCATAGGGAGGGGGAGCTACTGAGGGGTCAGGGTGACAGTGGGGGGGGGCGGGGACGGGGGGGTGAGCAGCTGTTATGCTGGGGGTGGGTCAGGCCCCAGCTGGGATGGGAGTGGCAGTATGGAGGGGGCCAGGCCCTGCTATGGGGCAGGATAGGGCAGCCCTGAGAGAGGGACCCCCCCCAAACTCCCCTGAGCAGCTGGGTGGTGTCTCTGTCGCCACCGTGTGGCTATCGTGGGAATAACCTGCTTGATGGGGGAGTTCTGAAGGCAACAGAACTGGGGCGGGGGCTGGGCTGGGAGCCAGGACTCCTGGGTTCCATCCCCAGGCTGGGGGCTCACAGCTCCACGCCCCCAGGGGAGGAGTTTGGTGACCTGGAGGACAAACAGTCCTACCGCAAGATGCTGGCGCGGGACGAGCGGCGCTTCAGGGCGGCCGACCGGGACGGAGACATGGTCGCTACGCGGGAGGAGTTCACCGCCTTCCTGCACCCCGAGGAGTTCGACTACATGAAGGACATCGTCGTCACGGTGAGGGGCCCGGATGCCTGGGTTCTCTCCCTGGCTCTGGGAGGGGAGTGGGGTCTAGTGGGTTAGAGCAGGGGGGGCTGGGAGCCAGGACTTCCTGGGTTCTCTCCCCGGCTCTGGGAGGGGAGTGGGGGCTGGTGGTTAGAGTAGGGGGACTGGGATCCAGGACTCCTGGGTTCTCTCCCTGGCTCTGGGAGGGGAGTGGGGGCTGGTGGTTAGAGCAGGGGGGGTGCTAGGAGCCAGGACTCCTGGGTTCTCTCCCTGGCTCTGGGAGGGGAGTGGGGTCTGGTGGGTTAGAGCAGGGGGGGGCTGGGAGCCAGGACTCCTGGGTTCACTCCCTGGCTCTGGGAGGCAGGACTCCTGGGTTCTCTCCCCCAGCTCTGGGAGGGGAGGGGGGGGGGATCTAGTGGTTAGAGCAGGGAAGACTGGGAGCCAGGACTCCTGGGTTCCCATGGATGCATTCACTGCACCCCCCCATCCCCCAATTCCTGGCTGCAGCCAGGAACCCCTCAGCCCCGGGGAAGCTGAGGCTGGGAGAAGGGGGGGGGTCAGTGTTCCCACAGCTGTTCCCATGATGCTCAGCACCTAATTCCTGCCCCCCCCAGGAAACGATTGAAGACATTGACAAGAACGGGGACGGCTACGTGCAGGTGGACGAGTACATCGGTGAGTTGGGAGGCTGGAGGGGATCCCTGGGGGGAGGGTTGGAGACAGCGGGAGCTTGGCCTGGGGGGGTTCCAGGCCCTGAGTCTCTCCACCCCACCCCCCCCAGGCGACATGTACACCCCCGAGAGCGGCGAGCCGGAGCCCGACTGGGTGCAGAGCGAGCGGCAGCAGTTCCTGGATTTCCGGGACCTGGACCGGGACGGGCGGCTGGACCGGGCCGAGATCGGCCACTGGATTTTGCCCCAGGACTACGACCACCCCGAGGTGGAGGCCAAGCACCTGCTCTTCGAGTCCGACAAGGACAAGGTGAGTGGCGGGAGAGGGCGGGGCTGACCAGAGGTGGAGGGGGGAGCCAGGACACCCCCCCCCCACTGTAACCGGCTCTGCCCCCCCAGGACGAGCGGCTGACGAAGCAGGAGATCCTCGACAACTGGAACATGTTCGTGGGCAGCCAAGCACCAACTACGGGGAGGATCTGACCCGCAAACACGACGAGCTGTGACCAGGGGGGCCCGGGCCCCCCTGCCCCCCCACAACGCCACTGCAAGGACCCTGGGGGGAGGGGACTTATTTATTGGGGGGGCTATATGGATTTGGAGATGTGACATTTACTCTGCCGTGTGGTAGGGCACGGACTAGGAGGCTGGGGGCGAGGGGCTGGGAGCCAGGACTCCTGGGTTCTCCGCCACCCGCCCCCGCACCACTCTGGGGTTAGAGCGGAGGAAGGGCAGCACTCCTGGGTTCCATCCCCAGCTCCGCGTGCCCAGGGAGAGCCATTCCCTTCCCTGTGCCTCGGTTTACCTGTGGGCTGCTGGCAGAACAGACCCCTCCCCCCCCCACCTGCACTGTAAAAAGCAACAGTATTAACACGGGGGGGGGCTGATGGACACACACAAATCGCCCCCCCCCCGCAGTGACCGAGATTTCTAGGCCCCGCCCCTCACGGGCGGGGGGGGGGGTCGCTAGCAAAATGGCCGCTGTGGCGGGGCACAGGAGCGGCTCCCCCAGCCCCCCCCTTCTGCAGCAGGCATTAGTTGCCAGCGAGTGGGCGGGGGGTGCAGGGATGGGGGGGGATCGGGGCTGCTGGGGGGGGGGTTCACAGAGCTGTACACGCACACAGCTGTAATAAACAGGGTCCCCCCCCACCTCTGCCAGGCTGGGTGTGCTGTGTTGGGGGGGGGGCATGCACCAGCTCCCATCTGGCCCTTTCCCCTCTGGGGGGGCAGGGATTGGCTGGCTTAGGGGGGTGGCCCTAGGATGGAGAGGGGGCCCAGGGCCTTTCTGGCCCAAAGCACATGGGAGTGGCCCCTGGCTCAAACAGTCCCGCTCTGCCAGGGGGCAAATACCCCTTTTGAGGGTACGCCCCAGGGCCTCGGCCGGGCGCGGGGGGTCCCCGGGGCTGGGCAGGGGGCTGTGGGCTGCAGAGCCAGGCTGTGCCCCCGGGAGCTGGCGTGGGTGGGAGCTGTGGGCTGCGGGTGGCTTTGCTCTGGGGCCTGCACTGGCTCTGGGGGGCCGAGCTGGGAATGGGGGGAGACGACGGGAAGGCGGCGCTGCTCCCTGCCGGCTTCACTCCCACCTTCTCCCAGAAAATACCGGGACCGGCCCCCCAGCGACGTTACCCCGGGTCAGAAAGGGGACGGGACGCAGATCGGGACCAGCCGCCCGCCCGAGATCTTCTGACCAAGTGGAATGAATTCAAGTCAGCGGGGGCAGGAGCTGGGTGCTGCAAGAAACCTCGGAGCCACGGGGGGTGATAATGGATGACAGGAGGGTCCCGGGGGGCGGGGGGGGGGCAATGTGGTGCCCGTCTTTAGAAAGGGGCAAACTTGGGAGCTGGCGAATGTACCGAGCAGCCGGCAGCGTCCCAGCGTCCCGGCCCGGGGGGTGACCTACTCCTGGGGGATTCTGGGCCACTGCACGCGCAGAGCTCCTGGCCGGGGCGGCTTAGGCCATGGCTAGTTAATGACCGACGTCGAGCAGGGCCGGAGAGCAAGTGGGAGGCTGCAGAAGCGAGGGCCGGAGGGCGGGAGGGCCGCAGAGGTGGGTGCCGGAGGGCGGGAGAGGGCGGGCGCCAGAGGGCAGGACGGCCGGAAGGCGGGCGCCGGAGGGGGGGCAGAGCCGGAGGGCGAGTGGGGTGCGGTCAGTTTGGAGACGCGGCGCGGAAGGGGGCCGTGACAGCGATCAGAACCCACGGGGGCTACGGGGGGGACACGGCTTTATTGATAGATACATGACAAGCAGCACAGAGGCCACACACCCCCCCCCCCGGCCCTGACCCAGCGCCTGCCTCAGTTTCCCTGCTCAGGAGGGCAGGCAGTGGCGCTGGGGGTTCCCATGTTAAAACGACACCCCCCCCCCACCCCCAGTGTGGCACAAGCCCCGCCCTCTGGGAAGAAGGGGTGGGGCTAGGCCTGCATGACAGGGCGGGACTTCTTGGCTTCCAGGCACACCCCGGATCCGGCGAAGCCCGTGCCGCCCTGGAAGACAGTTGAGAGGAGAAAGGGGGGGTGAGATTGGGGGGGGCTGCCCTGACACTGCCCCCCCAACGCACCCCACCCGTCCCCAGCACCGCTGGTTGGGGAACGGGCAGGGAGGCCCCCTCCCGCCTGGGGGGTGCGCCCGGCCCCCGCTCACCCGCTGCAGCACAATGATGTCGTCCTCCCGCAGCTTCTCCCCATTCACCGGGTCCACCATGTCCTTCTTCAGCAGCCGCTCCACACACTCCAGGGTGACCACCGCGCCCCTGGGGGGGGGGGAGAACAGCTATGCGGGGGGCAGAGACCCACAGCCCCTTCTAGCCCAGCCCTGCCCCCCAGCCCTGCCGGTGCCCCTCACTCCCGACCCGCAGCCCCTTCTAGCCCAGCCCTGCCCCCCAGCCCTGCCGGTGCCCCTCACTCCCAACCAGCAGCCCCCTGCCAGCCCAGCTCCGCCAGTGCCCCCACTCCTGACCCACAGCCCCCTGCTAGCCCAGCCCCGCCGGTGCCCCTCACCCCCGACCCACAGCTCCTTCTAGCCCAGCCCTGCCCCCCAGTCCTGCCGGTGCCCCCCACTCCCGACCCGCAGCCCCCTGCTAGCCCAGCCCCCCAACCCTGCCGGTGCCCCTCACCCCCGACACACAGCGCCTTCTAGCCCGGCCCTGCCCCCCAGCCCTGCCGTGCCCCTCACTCCTGACCCACAGCCCCTTCTAGCCCGGCCCTGCCCCCCCAGCCCTGCCAGTGCCCCTCACTCCCGACCCGCAGCCCCCTGCCAGCCCAGCCCTGCTGGTGCCCCCACTCCCGACCCACAGCCCGACTCACGAGGGGCGCAGCACGGCACAGGGCACCGAGTTGCCCAGCATGTCGCGGGTGACGGCGCAGACGTATCGGTCCTGCCGGTTGATGAGCCCGACGCGACCCACGTCCGGGTCCAGCAGGGTGAAGTGCACGGGGGTCAGGTCCTTCAGCTTGAGGGGTCGCCCGCTCATGGGGCAGTACACACACCGGTCCTGCAGGGGGTAGAGACGGGGCTGGGAGCCAGGACGCCTGGGTTCTCTCCCTGGCTCTGGGAGGGGAGTGGGGGCTAGTGGTTAGAAGGGGAAGGGGGCTGGGAGCCAGGACGCCTGGGTTCTCTCCCCGTCTCTGGGAGGGGAGTGGGGGCTAGTGGTTAGAAGGGGGAGGGGGCTGGAAGCCAGGACGCCTGGGTTCTCTCCCTGGCCGGGGAGGGGAGTGGGGCTGGTGATTAGAAGGGGGGGGGGGGGGCGCTCTGTAACTTGTCAGGAGTTGCCTCAGCCCCTTGCCCCGTTCTGGAGGTCTCAGGCAGGTGACAGCCCGTGTAGAAGTGCCGGGGGGGAGGGGTGGGGGGGTGTGGGGCCTTCAGCTCCACCCAGGATGCTTTGGGAGAGCTGCCATGTGTGTGCGTGGGGGGGAGGGGGGGGCTGGCTCGTTCAACGCGGGGGCAGGCGGAGGGAGGGGTGGGGGTGGGGTCCCGGGACACTCACCGGCTTCCTCACCACGCTGGCCTTGGCCTCGGGGGTCAGCGACGGGATCCAGAAACTGGGCAACTGCTTGGCCTCCTCCGCGCTGCTCGGGCCGGGCTGGGGGTCCCCTGGAACAGAGCCGTGCCCCTGAGTCCTGCCCCCAGCCCCCGCTCGCCCGGTGCCCCTGAGTCCTGCCCCCCAGCCCCCGCTCTCCCGGTGCCCCTGAGTCCTGCCCCCGCTCTCCCGGTGCCCCTGAGTCCTGCCCCCCAGCCCCCGCTCGCCCGGCCCTGCCCCCCCAGCCCTGCCAGTGCCCCTCACTCCCGCCCCGCAGCCCCCGCTCGCCCGGCCCTGCCCCCCAGCCTGCCGGTGCCCCTCACTCCCGCCCCGCAGCCCCCGCTCGCCCGGCCCTGCCCCCCCAGCCCTGCCGGTGCCCCTCACTCCCGCCCCGCAGCCCCCGCTCGCCCGGCCCTGCCCCCCCCAGCCCTGCCGGTGCCCCTCACTCCCGACCCGCAGGCCCCCGCTCGCCAGGCCCTGCCCCCCCCAGCCCTGCGGGTGCCCCTCACTCCCGCCCCGCAGCCCCCTGCTACCCCAGCCCTGCCCCCTCTGCCCTGCCGGTGCCCCTCACTCCTGACCCACAGCCCCATACCTGACTTGTGGTCGAAGGGATTCAGGGGTTTGCTGACGATGCTCATCTCCTTGGCCAGGAAGCCCTTCACCTTGGCATCCTCGGCTGCCCGGCTCAGCTCCTCCAGCTCCGTCCGCTTCTCCTTCTTCTGCTTCTCGTAGGCCTGCAGCACCGGGGGAGGAGGGGGGTTGCTGCAGGAGAGCTCCCCCCCTCCCCCCCCGGAGCCTTCCTGCCCCCGTCACCCTAACACCCCGCCCCACCCCCCCCATAGGTTGTCAGTGACGGGCCTCTCACCCGCCACCGGCAGCTCCTCGGCTCAAAGCCTGGTGTCCTCTCTGGGGGACCGAGCCCCCCCGAAACTGAGCCCAGAGGAGGAATTCCCCAGTCAGGGGACCAGGAGAGGAATTACGACCTCCCAGCCTTGCCCTCCAGCTCCGCTGGTGCCCCCCACTCCCAACCCGCACCCGCCTCCGCTGTGCCAGCCTTGCCCCCCCGACCCACAGCCCCCAAGCGGAGCAGCAGGGCCCCCGCGGGGGACCTTACCTTCATCTGCCGGGCGATCTCCTTCTTCTGGTGCAAGGATGTACTCCAGGATGGCCTCCTTCTCATACAGGTACCCGTCGGGCCTGGCGGGGGGAGAAATAGGGGCGGGGGCTGAGCTGCAGCCCCCCCCCCCATACACCGACCCCCCCTTACCCGCCTGCAGACCGGAACGCGCCGGCTCGGGGATTTTCTGCCCACCTGGGGCTGGCCAGCTTTAAAGCACCATCAGGGCTGCCAGGACCCAGAAGGGCCGTTTCCCCTTTTAGGGTGTCTCTCTATTCAGCTGCCAGGACCCCTATGTCCCTGTGGGGGTCTCTGCCACCCCGATACCTACGTGACCACCGGGTCCTTGCAGGGCTGCAGGGACAGGCAGCAGCAGTCAAAATCCTTGACGGCATCTCGGCTCAGACGGACGTTCTGGGTCCCGTAACCGGAGGCGGCTGGAAAGTGGGGGGCGGGGTGGGGGGAGATGGTCAGGGCACAGGGATAGAAGCTGATCTCCTCCCACCCCCAGCCCTGGCGGTGCTCCTCACTCCTGACCCGCAGCCCCCTGCCAGCCCAGCCCTGGGCTCCCCTCAGCCCTGCCGGTGCCCCTCACTCCCAACCTGCAGTCCCTGCCAGCCCAGCCCTGCCGGTGCCCCTCACTCCCGACCTGCAGCCCCTGCCAGCCCAGCCCTGGGCTCCCCTCAGCCCTGCCGGTGCCCCTCACTCCCGACCCGCAGCCCCCTGCCAGCCCAGCCCTGGTCCCCCCCCAGCTGGGCCAATGCCCCTTCCCCACAGCAGGTGGAATCTCACCCGTGTCCTTCTTTTTCTCGTGGTAGGTGTACACGGCGCCAGCCGTGCAGTTCTTGCCGTGACGTGTCATCCTGGCTCAGCGTCCCTAGGGGAGGGAGTTGTTACGTCCCGGGGCCCCACTGATCCCAGATCCAGTCTCCTGGGGACAGGCCCCCCACCCCCCGCTGGGAAAGGGGGACCCCCCCTCTCAGAGCCCCTCCAATCACCAAACCCGACGGGGGATGCAGCTGTGATCGGTCCCCCAAGGGGCAAATCTTCCAGGAACCCCATGGATCTGTCTGTGATCACCTCGTCCGAGCCAGGCCAGAGAGCCCCCCATGGTAGCCCGTCCTCTGCTCGCCTGAGCATTTGGTCCCCACCTCGGTACTTAGGCAGGGACCCAGTTCCCCCTTCCCGTGACTCGAAATACCCACAAGCCCCTGGACTCTCGCTGACACTTGTATCCTTCTCGGGGTTCTTTGCCGACCCCCCTGCAACTCATCACCCCCCCAGCCCGTTTACATACCCCAGGACTGCGTTAGCCGCTTTGGTCACAGCATCGCGTGGGGAGCCTGCAGCCCCCCTGCGGCAGGCCGGAGCTTCCCCCAGCGAGTCCACCTGGATGGGACCCCTGCGGGAGCCTGACACCCCAAAGGAAGCAATGCACCCCCAGCTGAGCCTGGAGGGAATCTCAGCCCGTTTAACTGTCTGGAACCAGCGTCTGGCTCGTTAGTTGCTAGCCACCAAATGTCCGGGCGTCGTCTTCCTGGTTCTCCATGGGGGGGGGGCCGGACAGCCAGGCGTTTAATCAACAACACCCGGTCCTCTGCAGAGATCAAACCTTTTCCCCCCACCTAGTCAAACACGCAGCACACGGGAAACTGAGGCATGCACAGCACTCACACAAACCATTACGAAGATTCCCACTTTGTCACCTCTCTGCTCCCTTCGAGACCAAACGGAGCAGGGTCACTTTGGCCGCTGACCTGGGGAAGCTCAGCCCCCCCCCCCTGGGACAAAGCATCTGCCAATCCAGTCACATGGGCCACCTCCATCTCATGATCCCGGAGGATCAGACTCCGCAATCAGCAGCTTGGCATTAGCCCCCATCATTTGGTGCAGCCCGTCAGGGGCGAGTGGTCGGGGACACCAGGAAGGACTTATTGAAGTCTGGGTTTACCAGAATCGGGCCCTGGCTTAGAGCCTTCTTCGGAGCCCAGTAATGATCCACCCGGCGCTGGAAGGCGGCAGGCACCCCCTTGAGGCCGAAAGGTAGGACCAAGAACTCAAAAGCCCCGTATAATTTGTAATGAAAGAGGTGCCGGGACTCAAGCAATTTTTTCACTTTCATAACTGATGCGGCAAGCCTGGAGGTGCCGGGGCCAGGAGCGGCCAAGCCCGGAGATGCCGGGGCCAGGAGCGGCCAAGCCTGGAGGTGCCGGGGCCAGGAGCTGGCATAAATTAAGCACTCCCTATTGGGGTGGTGAAGGCAGATTTCAACCTGCCTCTCAGTGCAAAGGCACAGGCCTGTAACCTTTGGTGGACATCCACAGCAGTGAGGTAACCCTTCCCCCCCACAACTTGTCTAGAATCTCATCAGGCCCAGACATGGGATAAGCATGGGACACGGTGATGGCATTGAGCTTCCGATAGTCCACACCGAATTGGTTCAACCTCCCCCCCCCGTCTTTCTTGGGGACCAGCCCCATGGGAGAGGCAGCTGGATCACCCCTAAAGCCAGCACGTACTCCACCCCCAATTCTCCATCGGGAGCGGCTTTCCCCTCCCATTCATCCCTCCCCAAGTCCAGGGGTCCCTCACTCTCCTCCCGAACAGCGACTTGAAAGAGGAGAACCCTGTGGATTCCTGGGGCACTTCCCGGTACGCGACCAGCAGGTGGGGTAGATACTTGTCCAGGTGCTGGTCCATACAAGTCCTCAGCATCATCTTTAAGGTCCCCAAAAACCTCTCCACCAGCCTGTTGGACTGGGGGGGGGATACGCTGAGGCCCAGGTGTGCCAGACCCCACATTTCTCCCAGAGCCTTGGAGCAGGGCTGACATGAAATTGGACCCCGGGTCTGTAAGGATCGTCTTGGGGAACCCCACTCTGCTGAAAATGGTCAGCAGCGCGTCTGCCTCGATAGAGGACAGAGCCACCACCTGTAAGTAGCGGGTAGCGAAATCTACCCCCAGCATGATGTATTTCTTCCCTGTCTGGGTCGCCTTGCTGAGGGCCCCCCAAGGTCCATGGCCACCTTCTGAGAAGGTTCCTCTGTGATAGGCAAGGGTCTCAAAGCTGCTTTACCCTTGTCCCGGGCGTTCCCCACTCACTGGCAGGGGTCGCAGGACCTGCACTACTGCTGGATGGCATCAAAGACTCCGGGCCAGGAAACGTTCTACAGCAACCTCTGCCTGGTGTGTTGGATTCCCTGGTGTCCTGAGAGAGGACCATCACTGGTCAGGTACAGTAGCCTGTGACGGTGCTTCTGGGGGACCACCAGCTGCCCCCCGATCTCCCCTGGGGAGCCCATTTCTGACACAGGAATCTTCCCCTAAGGGGTCCCGCAATGCCGTGGCCAGCAAAGGTCCTCAGCTTCTCTAAGGAGGGATCTTTCTGTAGCTCGGTCTGGAAGTCAGCTGCTGGGGTACGGTGCGGAACCTGGCCCAGCTCGCTGGCAGCCCTCATTGGCCGTGCCTCGGTTTCCCCACCTCGGGACAAAGCGTCGAGCCCTGTCCCCGGGTAGCTCACTTCCTCCCAGTCGGAAGGTCCCGAGCCCCCTGCTGGGCCGTATGCTCAGTGCCAGGGCAGGGAGGGTGGCTCTGGGTCCAGGTGCCCACCTTGCCAGTCTTCCAAATCGCTCATCAGCACCTCAGCAAGAAGTTGATCATTCACGCCAACCTTTTTGGGGCCCTCTCCCCACCTACCCTTCGGCGGGTCCTCTTACCCCCTCCATGCCTCCAACTGCAACTCATGCGAGCTTCCCAAGGCCTAACCCCCTCCCCCTGCACAGGCTGGCAGGGTCCTCTGCAGGGAGACGGCTCCACGCCATGTCCTCGCTGGTTCCTTCTTCCCTCGCTTTACCACCGCAAGACACGGCTGGTGCCTTCGGCAGCCAACTGCTCACCGGGCGCACTCGCCAATCATCCCCTCGCTACCACTGGTCACGGAGTCACAGGCCCGGGAGGAGACCCTTCAGCATGCCAATCCTCCTCGCGTGTTGCGCTCTCTCCTTGGGGTGAGCTCCATGGCTTCCCCGCCTCCTGGGACCGGATCTCAGAGCCTGCAGACCCCCTGCATCACACTGTGAGCGCCCCACAGCAAGTCCCCCTAGATGGGACCCCTGGGGGAAACACACACCCAAAGGGAGCAATGCACCCCTGATTAATCAGGAGTGACTCTAGGCTGCTCGGCACCATTTGGCCGGGTATTGTCTTCGGGGTTCTCCATTGTCCTCTGGGTCTCTGCAGAGATGGAACCTTTTCCCTCCACCTAGTCAAACATGCAGCACACAGGGAAACTGAGGCACCCACAATATTCACACCAAACATTACAGAATTTCCCACTTTGTCACATCTCTCCCCGCAAACCTTTTCCAGGTTCGTCCCCCAGCCCGTCCGTGCGGCTGGCGCTCTCTGCTCCCAGGTGTTTACACTGACATTTAACCATATGAAACCCCGTTGTGTCTGCCTACGCCCGGCTTACCCAGCCGATCCAGATCACTTTGTATCTCTGACCTGTCCCCCAGGGTTATTTATCACGCCCCCAATTTTGGGGTCATCTGCAAACTTTATCAGCCACAGTTTTGTGTTTTCTTCCAGGTGTGACGAAGTGGGAATATTTTGTAATTTTTTTGATGAGGCCTGTCTGTGCCTCAGTTTCTCCCATGTGCTGCATTGGTGCCTAGTGGGTGGAAGAGGGCTGTTTGCTTAGACACAGGTGTGGATGGCACCCAGCTGTCTGGGCCTTAGGCCCCCTTATCTGGGGATGCTCCTGTGCCCGAAAAAAACTGACTGTTCTGACAGCGCTGGGCGAGTGTCACTGCACACACTGGCCAAGTCTCCTTCAGGGGGACTTGCTGAGTGAAGCTCACGGTGGGACATGGGGGGGCTGCAGGCCTAGAGGTCCTGTCTCAGGAGGCGGTGAAGCCATGGGGCTGAGTCTGGCAGAAGAGTGGGACCCCCCCAGGCGGTCCGGCACACTCAACCGGGCCTTCTGGAGACCATTCCAAAGCTGAGGGGGCAGCCCCCATCCTGTGGACCCCTGACGCCAGGTCATTGGTAAAGATGTTAAATAGCAACAGGCCTGACCCCTGCAGGACCCAGTGGAAACACAGCATGCAGTTTTCGTCCACGTCACGTGGGCCGTGGTAAATCTGAGATCAGTCTAATTTTGCTAACCAAAACGTCCCCCGGGAGCACGTGAGCGGCCGCACAGCCGGCGACGTCTGCTCGTAGGCGCCGTTACCTTTATCCCCCCCGGGGATCTCGGCAAACACAGATGTCAAGCTCGTCCGACGGGGCCCGTTTTCTGAAAGCCCACGTTGACTGGCATCAATCAGGTTCCCTCCGTTAACGCCTGATTCGCCGAGTCCCGCACTGGCCGCAGGGTCCCCGTCAGGCCGACGGGCCCGTCGTGCGTCCTTTGCCCTGTTTAAACACGGGCAAGACAACACGCTGGTCCCACGGGTCCTGCTCCAGGCTGTCCCTCTGCAGCCGGGGACTGCGGGAAGCCCCCCACCCCCCACGCCTTCCCCCCACCTCCACCCCACACGCCTTCCCCCCAAGTGCGCTCGGGCACTACCTGGATCTGGCCCAGTGGAGCAGACACCCCTCCCATTAACTCTCCTTCCCCATGGGGGGGTGAATCGGAGCGGGGAGGGGGGGACGGGACGACGACACAGGACATCCCCACTCCCTCCCCAAGGCTAGGCAGACCACAGGGTACCTCGTGGGGGGGGGAGGAGAAGAGGGGGACGTTTGGGGGGTTGTCAGGGTGCCCCATGCCCTGGGGGGGTCAGGAGGGGGCTGGTGCCTTAGAGACCCCCCCCGAGCAACACATACATTGGGGGGTTCGTGGGCTGCTCACCCCACGCCCAAGGGAGGAATGGGGGCGGGGGGAGCCCCTAGGCTCGGGTGGGGGAGGGGAGGGGGGACCCGTTTCCAGGGGACCCCCCCACACACACATCCTGAAGGTTGCCTGGTTACCACCCCCCTCGGCCCAGCCTCACCTCGCCTCTCCCCCACCACGCCGGAAACAGGAAGTGGAGGCGACCGGAAGTGGACCCTCCATACATATCCCCGCGCGGTGCATCAGGAAAATGAGGCCGGCCTGAAAATGGGACCCGACGGGACGGTTCCGGGGCGGGTTGTCCCCCCCTCTCGGGAAAGGGGGGGGGGGGCTCAGAGGTGGTGCCAGGCAGGGCCGGCCCTAGCTATTTTGGTGCCTTATGCAGCACCCCCAGGTCTCTGTGGGGGGCCCTCCAGGTCCCCACGCGGGGGACTGGCCACTTCCTGTGGGAAGTGGAGTGACCCCTGCCCCAGACGGCTCCACTCCCCTGGCTCCCAGGCTTGGGGGGACCCCCAGGACTTGCCCCCGGGTCACTCCACTTAGCGGTAACTACCAGCCCGACCCCTGCAGCGGTCCTCAGGGGCAGGGGTTTCCCCCCCATTTTTTGTCAATCTCCCTAGACAGGGAGAGAACCCAGGAGTCCTGGCTCCCAGCCCCCCTGCTCTAAGCACTAGCCCCCACTCCCCTCCCAGAGCCGGGGAGAGAACCCAGGAGTCCTGGCTCCCAGCCCCCCCCTGCTCTAACCATTAGACCCCACTCCCCTCCCACAGCTGGGGAGAAAACCCAGGAGTCCTGGCTCCCAAACCCCCCTGATCTACCCCTCCCCCTCGCCCCAGGGTTCCAGCCCAGCTCTCCAATCCCATTTCATTCCCTCACAAACAGACTCATCACCTGTGGGAGGGGGCAGGGGGGCCCCTGCGGGGTGGGGCGAAGGACGCACAGGCTGGCGACATGTACAGCGCCCCTCACCTGAGTCCTGCGCCTGGAACCTGCAGGTCCCCACTCCCCAGTGCCTGCTCACCGACTCCTTACCCCCACCCGTACGATTTCCACCCCATCCTCCCCACTCAGCCCCCCCGGGAACCCCCACCTGCCCCCCCGCCACCCCCACAGCCCCCCAACACCTGCCCCCCGGGGTTCCCCCACGCAGCCCCCCCCAGGATCCCCCCACAGCCCTCCAAGCCCTGCCCCCCAGGATCTCCCCACGCAACCGCCTGGCACCTGCCCCCTGGGATCCCCCCACACTGCCCCCCAGCACTCCCTGGGATCCCCCCCACACCTGCCCCCCAGGACTCCCTTACGTTGCCCCCCAGCACCTGCACCCCTGGGATCCCCCCGCAGCGCCCCCAGCACCTGCCCCCCCGGCTCCCCCTCCGCTGTCCCCCAGTACTCCCTGGGAATCCCCTCCCTCCCGCACCTGGCATCCACCTGTCCAGGCTGCACCTGCCCCTCCCCCGCCATGTGACCTTTGGACCCTCCCCCGCCCTCACCTGGGCTGTCTCTGTCCAAAACAAGGACCCAGGCGTCCGGGTCCTCGGGAACCTCGAGCCGTTCGGACACCCCCCCCTGCCGCGCTCCCCTGAGATCAGCCGGACCCCAGCCCCCTCCGACACACCTGGACCGGTCCCGGGGGGCCGGATTACGAGCAGAGCCCCCCGCCCCCCCTTTCTGATCGGCCCCGCCCCCTTCCCGGACGGGCGGCAGGTGAGGTCGGGCTCGGGGTTCGCCTGGAAACTTTCCCAGGGGGTCCTGCGGCGCCGGGGGGGGACTGGCATAGGTCGGGGTAACCGGGAACTAGAGAACTCCGGGCACTTCCCTGTTGTGTGGGGGCGGGGCAGAGGCGACATGGGAGGGTTTGGGGCCGGGACAGGGGGTGGGAGCGTGGTTTGGGGGTGCTGGGGTAGATGTGGGGTGCTAAAGGGATTGGGGGAATTTTGAGGCTGCTAGGTGAGTCGGGGATGGGTGGATTTGGGGGTGCTGGAGGGATGGGAGATTAGGAAGGGGTGGATTAGGGGTGCTGGAGGGATGGGAGTTCAGGAAGGGGTGGATTTGCGGGTGCTAGAGGAGTTGGGGAAGGGTTGAGGGAGGGGGTGGATTTGGGGGTGCTAGAGGAATTGGGGGAAGGGGTTGAGGGAGTGGGTGGATTTGGGAGTGCAGGAGGAGATGGGTTTGGGAGGGAATGGGTTTGGGGGTGCTAGAGGATTTGGGGGTGCTAGAGGAATTGGAGGAAGGAGGTTGAGGGAGGGGGTGGATTTGGGGTGCTAGAGAATTGGGGGAAGGGGGTTGAGGGAGGGGTGGATTTGGGAGTGCAGGAGGAGATGGGTTTGGGAGGGAATGGATTGGGGGTGCTAGAGGAATTGGGGGATGGGGGTTTGGGAAGGGCTTGTGGGTGGTGTAGGAATTGGGGAAGGGGGTTCAGAGAGGGGTGGATTTGGGGTGCTAGAGGAGTTGGGGGATGGGAGTTCAGGAAGGGGTGGATTTGGGGGTGCTAGAGGAATTAGAGGAAGGAGGTTGAGGGAGGGGGTGGATTTGGGGGTGCTAGAGAATTGGGGGAAGGGGGTTGAGGGAGGGGGTGGATTTGGGAGTGCAGGAGGAGATGGGTTTGGGAGGGAATGGATTTGGGGGTGCTAGAGGAATTGGGGGATGGGGGTTTGGGAGGGGCTTATGGGTGGTGTAGGAATTGGGGAAGGGGGTTCAGGGAGGGGGTGGATTTGGGGGTGCTAGAGGAATTGGGGGATGGGGGTGGGAGGGGTTTGTGGGTGGTGTAGGAATTGGGGGAAGGGGGTTCAGGGAGGGGTGGATTTGGGGTGCTAGAGGAGTTGGGGATGGGAGTTCAGGAAGGGGTGGATTTGGGGGTGCTAGAGGAATTGGAGGAAGGGGGTTGAGGGAGGGGGTGGATTTTGGAGTGCAGGAGGAGATGGGTTTGGGAGGGAATGGATTTGGGGGTGCTAGAGGAATTGGGGGATGGGGGTTTGGGAGGGGCTTGTGGGTGGTGTAGGAATTGGGGGAAGGGGATTCAGGGAGGGGGTGGATTTGGGGGTGCTAGAGGAATTGGGGGATGGGGGTTTGGAAGGGGCTTGTGGGTGGTGTAGGAATTGGGGGAAGGGGGTTCAGGGAGGGGGTGGATTTGGGGGTGCTAGAGGACTTGGGGGATGGGGGTTTGGGAGGGGCTTGTGGGTGGTGTAGGAATTGGGGGAAGGGGGTTCAGGGAGGGGGTGGATTTGGGGGTGCTAGAGGAATTGGGGGATGGGGTTGGGAGGGGTTTGTGGGTGGTGTAGGAATCGGGGGATGGGATTCACTGCACCAGGAGCAGGTGGGATTTGGGGTAACACAATGGGGGGATTTGGGGGTGCCAGCCTGGTACCAATTGCAGATCGTGGAGTGGGGGGTGCCCAACTCCGGGGGTGATGGAGAAGGGGCACCAGGGATGCTGGGCTGGCTGCCCCCCTCCCCTGACGCTGCCCCCCCCTTGCAGGTCCCCCCTCCCCCCGTCATGTGGAGGGCGCCCGTCCTGCTACTGCTGGGCCACGTTTTCGTCTCCAGCTTTGCCAGCACCCTCCGCAGGCAGCGGCCCCACGCACCACTCGGGGGGCAAGGTAAGTGGGGGGGGGCTTTAATGGGGGTCCCAGACCCTGGGAGCGGGAGCAACTCAGGATCCTACCTGAATCCCTCCCTCTCCCGACGCATTAGGAGAGTGGGTGCCCTAAATCCGGATCCCTAGATCCCACTCCCCTCCCAGAGCTGGGGAGAGAACCCAGGCGTCCTGAGCCCCGTTCTCCCCCCTTCCTCCAGTGTTCCTGGGTGCAGATGCCGCGCAGGGGTTCTTGGGGCGCCGGCTCCTCTACAATCACTGGGACTTCGAGCTGGTGACGCCGGGGAACCTGGAGCGCGAGTGCTGGGAGGAGGTTTGCAACTACGAGGAGGCGCGGGAAGTCTTCGAGAACAACGTTGCAACAGCTGAGTACGGGGGGGGGCACACACGGAGCTGTGGGGGGCCACGGGGGCCCGGGAGGCTGCAGAGGGGGAGGGGACTTGGGTGCCGCAGGGGGATCGGGTGTAGGGGGGGATGGGGGAGTGGGGTCCCCATGACCCAGCGGGGAGCAGCCATGTCTCAGGGAAGGATCCTAGCTGGCCCAGAGCCCGGACACCTGGGTTCCCACCTCCCACCACACACCCCCGTCTCCCTGGGGGCGGGTGAATGACGCCCACGTTACCCATGGGGCCCTGCGGCATTGAGGCCTGAGAGCAGAGGGGGCGGGGCAGGGCAGGTGGTTAACTCTTCTGACCCCGTGAGCCAGCTGGGTCCTAATCCCTGTACTGCTCCAGGGGGAGGGGGATTCTCTCTCATTCTGTGGGGGGTGAGACAGCTCTGAGGTACCCCCAATCAGCCTGGTACCCCCACTCCAGCTCAGCATCCCATCTCTCCCAGCACCATAAACCATGCCGTTACCAGGTAACCTGCCCCCCCACCCAGGGAAGTCGCCCCCCCCCCGCAGGCCTCCTTACTTAGGGGTCAGGTGAGCCCTACTAGCCACCCAGCCTCTGGGGCCTGTGTCGGGGAGTTCCGCAGGCCCAAGTGCGATAGGACTCGCCCAGCCTTCTTGCAAACCCAACGAGCTCGGGACCAGCTGTGAAATCCTGTGGCATAGAGTTCCACAGGCCCACCCTTGCTGTGGGGGAGGAGCTGTGAATTTGCCCCTTTCCATTTCATGATGGGAGGGTGGGCTCAATCCCTGGTGCTGGGAGCGGAGTGGGGTCTAGTGGTTGGAGCAGGGGGGCTGGGAGCCAGGACTCCTGGTGGGGAGTGGGGTTTAGTGATTAAGGGGGCTCTAAATGGCAGGTGGAGGCAGATGTCGGGGAGCAGAGCAGCTGTACCCCTATATTAACCACCCATCTCGTGTTCCTCCCCCCCAGAAAGCCTTTTGGGAGACTTATCCCCACAATGGGAAAGGCGGGAGCTCAGGTGAGTGTGGGGCACCCCCCCTAGAGGGGAAAGACCCTGTACCCCATTCCCCACCCCCCTGAGCCAGCCAGTCCCCGCTCCTGGGGGCGGGAGAGAGCCTGCTGCCTCTAGGGACACTAATCCCCTCCCCCCTTGCACAGACAGCCCCGGGGTGGACGTGGCCGGGCTGGTGGCCGGGCTAGTGGCCGGGCTGGTTCTGATGATCATGGTCGGCGTCATTGCCATGTACTGGGTCAAGTACCGGTCCAAGGAGCGCAGGCAGCGCAGGTAAGGGGGGGCCCAGCAGGGCCTGGGGGGAAGGGGAGGGGCCAGAGACATGAGGGGCACTGCCCCCCTGGGGGGGATGGGTGGAAGGTAGGGGAAGAGGAGGGGGTGGGAGGGGGTGGTAGGGGCACAGTGCCCCCAGGAGAGAGGAAGTGGGGGGAGGGGCACGACACATTCTGGGGAGGGGAGGGAATGGGAGGGGTTGCATTACCCCCAGGGGAGCGGACGGGGTGGGAGGTGCCCCCAGGGAAGGGGAGGGGATGGGAGGGGTTGCAGCACCCCCAGGGAAGGGGAGGGGCATGGGGGAGGGGCATGGCATTCCCAGGGAGGGAGAGGGGCAGGAGCTGGGGGGAGGGGCACAGCACCCCCAGGGGGAAGGGAGAGGGTCACAGCACTCCCGGGAGAGGGGCACAGCACCCTTAGGGGGAAGTAGGGTGACCAGATGTCCTGATTTTTATAGGGACAGTCCTGATTTTTGGGTCTTTTTCTTATATAGGATCCTATTACTCCCCACCCCCTCTCCGCTTTTTCACACTTGCCATCTGGTCACCCTGGGGGGAAGGGAGGGGTCGCAGCAGCCCCAGGGGAGGGGAAGGGGCGGGAGCGGCACAGGGCCCATGGGGGAGGTGCTGAGGTGACGTTCCCCCAGGTGGATTTGCTGGGGGAGGGGTGTGTGCCCCCCATAATCCTCCTGTTTGTCTCCCCCGCAGTGTCCACGTGCCCCTGAATCCCGACGTGCCCCTGACCTGCCTCCCTGGGGACCCCAAGCCGCTGGGCCCCCCCGGGCTGCCCTCATACCAGGAGGCACTGGAAGCGTCGGGAGTCCACGACGCGCCCCCCCCGCCTTATCCCAGGTGGGGGCCACTCGGGTGTCTGTCTGTGTGTCTGCCCCTGTCTGTCTGGGTTAGAGTGCGGGGGCTGGGAGCCAGGACTCCTGGGTTCTCTCCCTTCCTAGCTCTGTGACAATCTGTAAATAATTTTTGGTGTGTTTCGTGTGGCAGCCCTTTGGGGCCGGGTCTGTGCAGCGCCAGGGCCCCCCAGCTTTGGCTGGGGGGGTGGGGTCAGTGCAGCCCCCCATCAGCCCGTTCTCAGGCACACAGACTCCCCCTTCCCCCCCAGCTGAGATCGGGGCCCCGTCACGGACACCGACGTAGGCTGGTGCGGGCAGGGCCCTGTGAATCTCGAGTCCGGGGCTGCGCAGGTCTGGGGGGGTGTTTGCAAAGGGGGGGGGGGGGACACCAACTTTATGTCCCCTCTGCCTGGGTCCCAGTGTGTAACCTGATTTCCTTTTTCCCCCAGGGCTCCCAGCTCTTCCACCCAGCCCCACTGATCGGACCCACAGCCACTGGATTGCTGCTGTGGGCGGGCGGGGGGAGCGGGGGGAAGATGTGGTGAGTGTGCGTCCGTGGGATACAATGAGTGTATGGATGAATGTGAGATGCACGGTGAGTGTGCAACGCGTGAAGGGAAACGGGGTGAATGTGCAGGTGTGAGTGTGCGAGGTGACCATGCGAGGTGAGTGTACATGCATGCGGCACAGGGTGTGTGCAAAGGGGGTGCAAGGCAGAGGGCACATGGGACTGGGGTGAGTGTGCAAGACTGGGGGAGCATGTGTGATGGGGCCGTGTATGTAAGGCACGTGGGTGTATGTGCCTGGGGTGTGCGTGCGTGAGTGAGACATGAGGGTGCATGTAAGTGTGATGTGGGGCGAGTGTGTGAGGCCAGGGGCATATGTGATGGGGAGTGGGTGTGCAACATATAAGGGATATGTGTGATGGGGAGTGGGTGTCCGAGATACACGGGGTGTGTGAAGTGGAGTGAGTGCAATGATGGGGAACGTGACGGCGAGCAGGTGTGCGAAACATTGGGGTATGTGTGGTGTGGGATGAGTGTGCAAGGCTAGGGTCATGTGCAACAGGGATGGGTGAGTGTGCCAGACATGGGCATGTGTGCCGGAGATGAGTGAGAGATGGTGGGCGAGCACATCCAAGCGTGCGAGACACAGGTCTGTGTGTGGAGGAGTGAGGGGGCACAAGCATGCTGGGTGGTGTGCACGCACAATGGGGTGAGTGGGGTGGTGTGCACGCACAATGGGGTGAGTGTGAGGATGAAGCGAGTGTGTGACACACTGAGCGCATGTGCAAGGCACAAGTGTGTGCATGTGCCGTGAGTGGCGTCTGACAGAGTGCTGGGCACTGGGGGTGCACCTGGCCCCCCAACCCTCTGTCCACCCCATTTGGCAGCACAGAGGAGCCGGCTGGGGATGGTGCTGACCCACCCGGTCCCCATCCCGCTGTAGCCGGCTGCACCGGGGCTGGGACCCGCCTCCCGCACCGGGATTGTTGTCAGCGTAATAAAGCGCCAGCCGTTTGCTAGAACCCGCCGTGTCCTGCGTCTGGGGTGAGGGCGCGTCTCACGGGGCCCCTCTCGCCGGCTGAGTGTTCCTGGGTGTGCAAACCCGCGTGATTGTACCTGTGCGAAGAGCTGCTCCTACCACACCTGGCACGGGCCGCCAGGGCCGAGCCACGCCGGGGGACACGGGGACGCTGGTGCACGCTCTGCCGGGGGTGAGCCACGCCTGGGGACACGAGGACGCTGGTGCATGCTCTGCCCCAGGTGAGCCACGCCGGGGGACACGGGGACGCTGGTGCACGTGCCGGCCCAGGACAGCCACGCCGGGGGACATGGGGATGCTGGTGCACGCACCGCCCTGGGCGAGCCACGCCGGGGGACACGGGGACGCTGGTGCACGCGCCGGCCAGGGCCGAGCCACGCCTGGGGACACGAGGACGCTGGTGCACGTGCTGCCCCGGGTGAGCCACGCCTGGGGACAAGGGGACGCTGGTGCATGCGCCGGCCAGGGCCGAGCCACGCCTGGGGACACAAGGACACTGGTGCACATTCTACCGGGGGTGAGCCACACCTGGGGACACGGGGACGCTGGTGCACATTCTACCGGGGGTGAGCCACACCTGGGGACACGGGGACGTTGGTGCACGTGCCGGCCAGGGCCGAGCCGTGCCTGGGGACACGGGGACGCTGGTGCACGTTCTGCCGGGGGTGAGCCACACCTGGGGACACGGGGACGCTGGTGCACACTCTGCTGGGGGTGAGCCACGCCTGGGGACACGGGGACGCTGGTGCATGCACCGGCCAGGGCCGAGCCACGCCTGGGGACACGAGGACGCTGGTGCATGCTCTGCCCCAGGTGAGCCACGCCTGGGGACACGAGGACGCTGGTGCAAGTGCCGCCAGGGCTGAGCCACGCCTGGGGACACGGGGACGCTGGTGCACGCTCTACCGGGGGTGAGCCACGCCTGGGGACACGGGGACGCTGGTGCATCTGTGCAAACTGCTTCATGATCCAGGGCTTGGACCCGTGCGGCTGGGGCGTGAATGGTGCTGGTGCACGCCCAGCTATCCCGTGCACGTGGAAACCCAGCATGCATCATGGGCCCCCTCGTGCTGCGGCTTGCAGGGTGGCCTGATGCCTGGGTGAGGGGCACTGAGGCCCTGGTGGCCCCGGTCGGGGAGGGAACATTGCAGGACATGGATTGGCCTCTTGCTCTGCCTATCATTTCTCTGCAGCAGCGGGTTCCGCCCCTCCATGGGAGCGGATTGGTGGGAAGGAGACAGACAGGCAGTTCAGCCCAGCCAATGAAGCCTCGAGTAGGAGCATGGCGGGAAGGGCTCTAATCTATTTCCCCCCTCCCTGGAACTACAGCTCCCAGCATGCAGTGCTTCCACTTCATTCCAAGCACCCGGCTTCCTTCCTTCCTCCCGGTGCGTGATGGGACTCGTAGTCCCTCCTTTCTCCCCCTCCCCCAGAGGCTGCCATAGCCCCTGTGTTGTTTTTGGCCAAGGCAGACCATGGGGCCTGGCCTACAGTAGGGGCCAGCTTGGGACCCTGTTATAAGAGTAGGGGGAGGGGCAGGACCAGCCCCTAGATGCCTGGGTCCTGCCCCATATTTTCTGGGCCCCACCCTCAGGACTCAAATGCAACCCCCACCCTGGCCAGCCCCAAACCTTGGGCAAGTAGGTTCCAAGGAGTTGTGCTCCCCCCCCCCCGTCTCTGCCAGTGGTGGGCGCCCCTTAGCCAGAGGGCCTGTGGGGAGGGCGTGGGGTGGCAGAGTCAGGGGTGTGTGTGGGGGAGTTCCCCCCAGCAGCCTTCCCCCAGCGCTCCATGCTGTGTGTCTGAGATCGCACACCGGTGTGTGTGTGTTGGGCAGGGTTCACACTGCACACGCCTGTGATGGGGGGTCGTGCAAGACACAGACACGAGTGAGGGGTTTTGCAAGTTGCACAGACATTTTTTGGGGGGGGGGGTGTTGCATGGTGCACCTGTGTGTGTGTGTGTGATATTGGGGAGGGGTATAGTCCTGATCCTCATCCCCCTCTAACCCTGTCCCACTCCCTCCCTCCTCTCTCAGCCCCATTCCTTCCTTCCCCATCCCTCCCTCCTCCTCTCTCTGCCCCACTCCCTCTTCCCCCTCCCTCCTCTCTGCCCCACTCCCTCCCTCCTTCTCTCTGCCCCACTCCCTCCATCCCCTCCCTCCTCTCTCAGCCCCATTCCTTCCCCTCCTCTCTCTGCCCCACTCCCTCCTTCCTTGACCCTTATCTCCTCCTCTATCCCTACCCCATCCCCTCCCTCCTCCTGTCTCTGCCCCACTCCCTCCTTCCCTACCCCTCCCTCCTCTCTCTGCCCCATCCCTTCCTTCCCCATCCTGCCTCCTCCTCTCTCTGCCCCACTCCTCCTTCCTTGACCCTTCTCTCCTCCTCTATCCCTACCCCATTCCCTCCATCCCCTCCCTCCCCGTCTCTGCCCCACTCCTCCTTCCCTACCCCTCCCTCCTTCCTCTCTCTGCCCCATCCCTTCCTTCCCCATCCTGCCCCCTCCTCTCTCTGCCCCACTCCCTCCTTCCTTGACCCTTCTCTCCTCCTCTATCCCTACCCCATCCCCTCCCTCCCCCTGTCTCTGCCCCACTCCCTCCTTCCTTGACCCTTCTCTCCTCCTCTATCCCTACCCCATTCCCTCCATCCCCCGTCTCTGCCCCGCTCCCTCCATCCACGCCCCACTCCCCTCTCCCTGCCCCACACTCCCTCCCTCCCCCGACCCCCCCCCCCGCTCCGTCTCTCTCCCTCCTCCCCCGTCTCTGTCTCATTCCCCCCTTCTCCTCCCCCCAGCACGGGATTGTGGGAGGAAGCGGGGCGGACAGAGACACCCAGCGAACATGGCTGCACCATGATCCGCCTCGCCAGCGGCCGCCGCCTCCCGCAGCCCCAGCGCCAGCGCCGCCAGCCCGGGGCCTGAGCCCGCCAGGCGGGCGGGCAGCGGCCGGGGGCAGCGGCCGGGGGGACCCCCCCCCCTCCGGCCAGCGCCCCCTCCCCCTCCGAGCCCCGAGCCCCCTCCCCGCCGCGCCCCCCTCCCCCCCTCCCTGCCTCCCCCCGCCCCTGCAGGCCGAGGCGCGGCACCTGGGGGCCCCCGGGGCGCGCGTTGCTGCGCCCCCCCCCCGCCGGCCCCATGGACAGGAACTACCCCAGCGCCGGCTTCGGGGACCCGCTGGGCGCCGGCCCGGGATGGAGCTACGAGCGATCGGCCAAGGCCAGGTGGGGTCGGCGGGGGGGGCCGCGGCCTGCCGGGATCGGGCCCCCACCCCCCCGGGTACGGCGGAGCCGCCTGGGGAAGGCGGGGGTGCATTGGGGGGCTCCCCCCACCTTTTGCATGGGGAAGGGGGCTGCAGGGGCCCCCGAAATCCGTGCACGGGGGAGGCGCCCCCCCCACACCTGTGCACAAGGCCAAGCCGGGCTCAGTTTCGCACCCCTTCCCCAGCCCATCTGGGGAGCTGGGGGAGGCTATTAGGGATCCCCCTGCCCCCCAATAGGCCTCTTAGAGAGCAGGGTGGGGGGCTGGGACAAGCGGGCCCCATCGTGCCCTGAGCAGCACCAACCAACACCGGGGTGCTGGGAGCCGTCTGGGGGTGTCGCCGCTGGGGGAGGGGCTCCGGGAATCCCCCCCTTAGAGAGCAAGTGCAGAACGAGTCAAGAATGGAACCCAAGAGTCCTGGCGCTCAGCCCTCCCCCGCCCCACAGCTCCAACCCACTAGAACCCCCCTCCCATTCTACAGGCAGGGAGAGAACCAGGAGTCCTGGCTCCCCAGCCCCCCCCCACACTAGACCCCACTCCCCTCCCAGAGCTGGGGAGAGAACCCAGGAGTCCTGGCTCCCAGCCCCCCACTCCAACCACTAGACACCACTTCCCTCCCAGAGCTAGGGAGAGAACCCAGGAGTCCTGGCTCCCAGCCCCCCCACTCCAGCCACTAGACCCCACTCCCCTCCCAGAGCTGGTCACAGAACCCAGGAGTCCTGGCTCCCAGGCCCACTCCCCTGAGATGTCCTGGTACCGTCTGAGACCTTTCTCTGAACGTGTCTGAAACAGTATGATCTAGTGGTTAGAGCGGGGGCTGGGAGCCGGGACTCCTGGGTTCTCTCCCTGGCTCTGGAGGGGAGTGGAGTCTAGTGGGTAGAGCAGGGGGGGGCTGGGAGCCAGGACTCCTGGGTTCTCTCCCTGGCTCTGGGATGGGAGTGGGGTCTAGTGGGTAGAGCAGGGAGGGCTGGGAGCCAGGACTCCTGGGTTCTCTCCCCGGCTCTGGGAGGGGAGTGGAGTCTAGTGGGTAGAGCAGGGAGGGCTGGGAGCCAGGACTCCTGGGTTCTCTCCCCAGTTTTGCTGCAAGCTCTGACCTTCCCTGGCGCTCAGTATCTCTCTCTGTACCATGGGCTTGAGAGTTGCCCTCGTGCTGGGGCCGCACTGTGGGGGTGGGGAGGTAGGGGTGTGGGGGGAAGGTAGAAGTTTGCGGGGAGGAGGAGATCCATGGGGGAGGGGAGGAGTGTGGGGAGGCTGTTGCGGGAGGGGGTTTCTTTCCCTCTGGCTCAGCCTTGACCCCCTTCGGCCGGCCCCACTGGTCCCAGCCTGGGGGGCAGGGGCCTGCGTCCCCGAACCCCCAGGTGTGCGATGAGTTTGTGGGTTTCCGGGCTGCTCCCCTGACAGAATGGGGGCCGGGGGGTGTGTGTCCCCCTGGGCAGGGGGTGGCGGTGAGTGTGTGACCTCCCACCCCACTCCCACACTGCTGGGGAGGTCCTGGCTGCAGGGGAGGGGGATGGGACGCAGTCCCCGCCCCCCAGGCGTTGGCTGTTCCCCATACCCCCAGAAGCGTCTGCATTCTGCCCCCCACCCCGAAGGCACCAATCTCTGTGTGACACCCCCCCTGCCCCCCAGCAGAGCCCCAGTGAGTGGGAGCTGCTGGTTCCAGGAGCTAGAAGGCGGGGGAGGGGAGCAGAGGTCACTGGGGCTGGGGAGTGGGGTCTAGTGGTTAGAGGGGGGGGGCGGGACTCGGAGCCAGGACTCCTGGGTTCTCTCCCCGGCTCTGGGAGGGGAGTAGGGACTAGTGGTTAGAGTGGGGGTGGGGGCTGGGAGCCAGGACTCCTGGGTTCTCTCCCCGGCTCTGGGAGGGGAGTGGGGACTAGTGGTTAGAGTGGGGGTGGGGGCTGGGAGCCAGGACTCCTCGGGGAGTAGGGCCTAGTGGGGTTGGGGGCTGGGCTCTTGCTGCCTGCTTGGGGGCTGCGTTTCGGGGGGGCTGTGTGGGGTGGCGCCCGCCTGGCCTGCTCTTCACCCCCTGCGGTGCCTTTCCTCTGCGGGCGGCTGCATTGCTGCGTATGTCCTGGAGGCAGGTGCAGCTGCGGGTTGGGGGCAGGGGAGGTGCAGGCGTTCTGCAAGCAGAACCCCCCCCCGACATGGATAATGCATTTGCCCTCAGCGCAGAGGTGCTCCGGGGTGCAGCCTGCAGGGCGATGCAGGCATCGCATGCGCAGCGGCCTGCCGTGTGCCTGGTAGACGCAGTTGCCTCTGGAAGGTGAAGGGAGTTTTCGGTGCTGCTTGCACCCTCCTGCCAATTGCTGCCCCTGCGTGGCGCATGCCTTCCCTTGCCGGTGCAGGCCCCTGCCCAGCCCAGGCCTTTGCTGCATGGCGCATGCATCCTGCTGGGGGTGGTTGCATGTGCGTAATGTGTGCCATTGCATCTTTCTGCAAGCCATTGCTCCCCACCATGGTGCATACCTTTGCCACACAGTGCACGCACCTGCTCGGTGAATGCGTTTGCAAGGGCGCAGGCAGCTCTCGGCAGGTTTTTGCACCTCCGAGGCCCGTGCATTTACAGTGGTGCATGCATCTCTCTGCAAGGAGGTCCTTGGGCGCAGCCCATGCATTCCCTCCGTGGGGTGTGTATCCTTCCACAGGGAGATTTGCCTGAATAGGACATTGCTTTGCATGTCTCTGCAGGCAGTTGTATCCGTATGGTGCATGCATTTTCCATGCTAGCTGCAGCTCTCTTGCACCTGCACAATGCATCTATTTGCTGTGATTCCTGCATCTCGCTGCAGCAGGTTGCATCCCATATTGCATGCAATTGTGCATGCATCTCTCTGCATCAGGGCGCATCCCCATGCTGCATGCATTTGCTATGGTACCTGCATCTCTCTCTCAAAGAGGGGGCTCCTTAGCGCAGTCCCTGCATTCACTGCCTGCTGCATCCGCCCTTGTCCAGGGGATTGCAGCCGCGTGGTGCGTGGATTGCCGCAGTGCATGCATTGCTCAGCGGGCCTGGGCCCGGGCAAATCCCATGCATTCGCGCCGCGGCGCATACCTCATTCTGCAGACGGCTGCATGCGCCTGGGGCGTTCATTGGCCTCTCTGGAGAGGTTGCAGCTTTGCCCTGGCTCACGCCTGCATCTGTCCGCAGCCAGTTGCATTGAGGGGCTGCAGGGCCCCGCAGCCTGGGCCGGGCCTTCGCTGCATGGCGCATGGATCCCTGGGCTCCCAGTTGCGCCTGCCCAGCGTCGCATGCCCAGGAGGAACAGAGCGTCCGAGGGGTTCAGTGCTGGGTGCAGGCACCAGGGAGACCAGCGGAGGTGTTGTTGGGGGGGTGGGGGGGCTGAGAGCCAGGACTCCTGGGTTCTCTTGTAACGGGGAGGGGGGGTGTACTTGCTGGGCAGAGCTTAGGGTCTGATCCGGGTACAGTTCCCAGCTGGGCAGTTCCCTCTGCTTAGTAGGTGGTTGGAAAAACCTAAATCTGTCTTCACACCTCTCGGGGACGGAGGGGAGCCCAGGGGGCTGCGGGTCAGGAGTGAGGGGCACCGGCAGGCTGTGGGGGGGGGCAGGGATGGGCTGGGGGGGGCTGTGCACCTCCGTTTTGGTGCCAGGCTCCTTCCTGTGCCACCAGCGAAGCTGGGAAGTGCAAAGGGGGGGGGGGGAAATCAGACATCTGGAACCAGAGCCAGGGACTACGTTTCCCAGAATGCCCTGCTGTCACCACACTCCTGTACCAGATGCGGGGAGGGGGAGGGGGGGAAACCTTCCCGCTTCTCTGAGCCGGGAGGCTGGGGAGGGGGGATCCATGGGCCGGGTTCTGCTTCTTCAGGGTGTGCGTGTGGGAGACACAACTGGGGGGGGACGACACACGGCATGGGGGGGATCCCTGGTGAAAGCCCCTCCCCTACTGCAGAGGGATCACTGATGGAGCTGGTGCCCCCCAGAGAGGAAAGGCCCCGTACCCCATTCCCCGCCCCTGAGCCAGCCAGTCCCTGCCCTGGGGCTGGATGGGAGCCGGCGCCCCCTAGAGAGGAAAGGCCCCTGTGCCCCACCCCCCAGAGCTGGGGGCAGGGTTGGGGGGGGCGTGACTGTCACTGATGCTGTTCCCCTCCCCTGCCCCCAGCCTGGTGTACGGCGGGTCCCGGACGTCCCATCCCGACACGGACATTCTGCACCGCCAGGCCTACGCCGCCCCCCACCCCCTGCAGGGCTACGCCACGAACCACCACCCCGCAGGTACGTCTCCGTCTTCTCCCGCTCGCGCGTCCGTCCGTCCGTCCTCCGGGCCGTGTGCCCCTCCCCCGTGTGTCCGTCCTCCGGGCCGTGTGCCCCTCCCCCTGTGTCTGTCCATCCGTCTGTCCTCCGGGCCGTGTGCCCCTCCCCCGTGTGTCCGTCCTCCGGGCCGTGTGCCCCTCCCCCTGTGTCTGTCCATCCGTCTGTCCTCCGGGCCGTGTGCCCCTCCCCCGGGTGTCCGTCCTCCGGGCCGTGTGCCCCTCCCCCGTGTGTCCGTCCTCCTGGCCGTGTGCCCCTCCCCCTGTGTCTGTCCATCCGTCTGTCCTCCTGGCCGTGTGCCCCTCCCCCGGGTGTCTGTCCATCCTCCTGGCTGCGTGCCTGTCCCGCTGTGCGTCTGCTCCCTCTCACCCCCACCTGTCTCTCTGCAGCCCTCCGTCTGTCCGTCCCTGGATGTCTGCGTGTCCACCTGCCCCTCCCGCCCGACTGCTCTGCCCCCCATTATCCATGGGTCCGGTGCCCTCTGCCTGTCTCCCCCCTCCCCCGCCCTCGCTCTTCTCCCCTCTCTGCTCGTCCTCCTCTGCCAGTCTGTCCTGCCAGCACTCCCACAATGCCCTGCCCCCGTCTGTCCGTCTGCCCTGCCCCGCCCCGTCTGTCTGTCCCATCTCCCCTGTCTCTGCCCCCGTCTCTACATCTGCCCTGCCCCGTCTGTCTGTCCCATCTCCCCTGTCTCTGCCCCCGTCTGTCCGTCTGCCGTGCCCCCGTCTGTCTGTCCCATCTCCCCTGTCTCTGCCCCCGTCTGCCCTGCCCCCGTGTGCCCTGCCCCCGTCTGTCTGTCCCATCTCCCCTGTCTCTGCCCCCGTCTGCCCTGCCCCCGTGTGCCCTGCCCCCGTCTGTCTGTCCCTTCTCCCCGTCTCTGCCCCGTCTGTCTGTCTCCCCTGCCCCCGTCTGCCCTGCCCCCGTCTGTCTGTCCCATCTCCCCTGGCTCTGCCCCCGTCTGTCCGTCTGCCCTGCCCCCGTCTGCCCTGCCCCCACCTGTCCATCTGCCCTGCTCCCGTCCGCCCTGCCCCCGTCTGTCTGTCCCATCTCCCCTGTCTCTGCCCCCGTCTGTCCGTCTGCCGTGCCCCCGTCTGTCTGTCTGTCCCATCTCCCCTGGCTCTGCCCCCGTCTGTCCGTCTGCCCTGCCCCCGTCTGCCCTGCCCCCATCTGTCTGTCCCGTCTTCCCTGTCTCTGCCCCCGTCTGCCCTGCCCCCACCTGTCCATCTGCCCTGCTCCCGTCCGCCCTGCCCCCGTCTGCCTGTGCCCCCCTCACTGTCTCTCCCCCCCCCCCAGGTCTCTCGGGGCTCTTCGAGACGGGACTCCATCATGCCAGCAGCGCCACCCCCGATGCCTCCGTCATGAACCTCATCTCGGCGCTGGAGTCGCGGGCCCCTCAGCCCGGCCCCTCGGCCTCCTCGCTGCTCTCCCAGTTCCGCACCCCCTCCTGGCAGACAGGTACGTGGGGGTGGGGAGAGACCCCCCCCGGGGGCGGGGCCTGTACAAGGGCATTCCAGCAGGGGCGGGGCATGCCCCACTGTAGGCCTTACTCCCACCCCCCAGCCAGGCCCGGGCTGCCCCCCTTAGCCCCGCCCCTCAGCCAGGCCCGGGCTGCCCCCCTTAGCCCCGCCCCTCAGCCAGGCCCGGGCTGCCCCCCTTAGCCTTGCCTCCCAGCCAGCCCCGGGCCGCCCCCCTTAGCCCCGCCCCTCAGCCAGGCCCGGGCTGCCCCCTTAGCCCCGCCCCCCGGCCAGGCCCGGGCTGCCCCCCTTAGCCTGGCCCCCCGGCCAGGCCCGGCCGCCCCCCCTTAGCCCCGCCCCTCAGCCAGGCCCGGGCCGCCCCCCTTAGCCCCGCCCTCTGTTCAAGCCCCACCCCAGCTGGACTTGGACTGGCTTCAAGCCCCACCCCCAGCCCCGCTGTAGGACCCAGATCTCCCCAAGGGGGCCTTGGGGCAGAGGCCCGAGGGTGCCTGTCCCGGGCGGGGGCTGTGGGCGCAGGCGGGTGCCGCTCCTGTCTCTGACCCCTCCGTTCCCCCCCAGCCATGCACACTCCGGCCCCGGCTGAGCTCTTCATCTCGGGCGCCATCCCCGGCTCGGGCACCTTCCCGTCGTCCTCGGCGCTGTCGGCCTACCAGCACCCGGCCTCCTTCAGCGGGCGCAGCTTCCCGGTCAGCTCCTCGCTCAGCCTGCAGGATGCGGCCTTCAGCCCCAGCTCCAACGGGCTCCTGTCCCCGCACGACCCGCTGCTGCACATCAAATCCTCCCAGGCCAGCGTCCCCTCCTCCCTCAGCTTCGACCGGCTGGGCAGCGCCGTGCTGGGCACCGGCCTGCCCTCCCAGAGCTCGGCCTACCGCAGTGCCCAGGAGTCGGCCTCCCGCCACCTGCCCTCCCAGTTCAACCTGCTCTCGTCCTCCCTGGGGCCCTCGGACCAGTCCTCGCAGCTGTACAACGCCTCCGTCTTCTCCAGCTCGCCCGCCGCCTCCATGGAGCGGGCCATCCCCCGGCAGGACAGCGTTATCAAGCACTACCAGCGCCCCTCCAGCGCCCAGCCGCAGCTGCCCGCCGCCCACTCCCTCCAGCACTACCTGAGCTGTGGGGGCAGCTACCAGCAGATGTCCCACCGCGCCGGCCTCTCCTGCAGCCCCCTGGGCGAGCCCTCGCCCGCCGGCTCCGAGGGCTCCCAGAAGCCGTCGCAGGCCCCCCGCCAGGAGCCCGGGCAGAGCTACCGGCCCATCATCCAGTCGCCCGGCTACTCGGGCGCGGCGGCCGGCTCCTCCTCCAAATCCAAGAGCTACTCGGCCTCCCGCCAGACCCCCCGCTCCACCGCCACCCCCAAGTGCCAAAGCAGCTTCTCCGTCTCCGTCGCCAAGCCCAGCTCGGTCATCGCCAGCCAGTCCCAGGCCTACTCGCCCGGCCAGCCCCAGAGCCTACTGTCCATGAACCAGCCCCAGAGCTACGCCGTCAGCCAGTCCCAGAGCCTCTCCTCCGTCAGCCAGGCCTCCCAGTTCAGCGGCAGCCAGGCGCAGGACCTGACCAGCGTCAGCAAGGCCCAGAGCTACGGCCCGGGGCAGACCCAGCAAGGCGGGCAGGGCGGGCAGGGCGGGCAGGGGCTGCAGCCCTGCGTGAGTCAGAGCCAGGCCTACTCTCCGGAGCAGCTGCAGGGGCTGTCGACGGTGGGTTACAGCGTCCAGGCCGAGCCCCACGTCTCGGTGAGCCAGACGCCCAGCTACGGGCCGGCCCACTCCCAGGGCATGCCCACCGCCAGCCCCTCGCTGAGCTACAGCACCGGGCACTCGCCCGCCATGCCCAGCCACCCGCAGCCCATCGGCTACGCCCACGGGCAGAGCCTCCCCGACTCCAGCCCCTCGCAGATCGGCCGGCCCCTGCAGTCGCCCACGGCCGCCCGGCCCCAGAGCGTGAACTCGCCCGGCCAGTCCCAGAAGTACCTGACGTCGGTGCTGTCGCCTTCCTTCATGCAGCCGGCGCACGGGCAGAGCTACCCGGGCGTGGAGCGGGCGGCCTCCTACGGCAAGGCCAAGGCCGAGTCGGACCTGCTGGCGGCCGAGCGGGCGGAGGACGAGGATTTCCTCATTCAGCACCTGCTGCAGTCCCAGACGCCACCCCCCCGGGGGCCGGCCGAGGGGCTGGTGCAGTGCGAGGAGCGGGGGGCCAAGGGGCTGGCCTACGGGGGGCTCAGCAAGTCCGAGGAGCGCTACCACCTGCAGAGCGTCATCCGCACCAACTCCAACCTGGACAGCCAGGGCCTGGAGCTGTCTCTGCAGGGCCTGAAGGAGAAGAAGAAAGGGGAGCGGCCCCACGCCCGCTCCACCCCAGAAGCGCTCGCCACCTCCGTGGTGCATTACAGCCACCAGGCCGGCTCCATGGAGAGCTACGCCCAGGACATGAAGAAGTCGGTGGAGCACCTGCAAGCCGGGGCCAAGGACCTGGGCCAGGCCCACTCCTACCTGCAGAAGACCCCCGAGCACGGCCCCCAGCCCCACCGCATGGTGGGCGAGCCCCCGCCCATGGAGCTGCTGCCCGGCCAGCAGGGGGCGCCGCTGCTGCTGGACTCGTCCCCCGACCTGCCCCAGCTCTCCCTGCCCCCCCAGCAGCAGCAGCAACAATCCCAGCTGCTGCAGTCGGTGCTGACGCACACCCAGAGCCAGCTGCATCCCCGGGCCAAGGTGCACCTGCTGGAGCCGCAGCGCCTGCACCCGCCCGAGCCCCCCTCGCCCCAGCTCCAGCTGCAGGCCCTGGAAGCTCACCTGCACCAAGCCCACGTCCGCTCGCAGGGCCTGGACCCCCAGCAGTCGCCCCAGCTCCAGGGCCAGCTGCAGGCCGAGAACATGGAGGTGCTGGGCCAGTCCCAGGAGATCCAGGACTTCCTGGAGCCCGACCTGAGCCTGGAGTCCCACCTGGGCCAGGGCGGGGCCGGCCTGGAGCCCGACTCCTCCCAGCAGGTGCCCCAGGCCCGGCTGGAGGCCAAGGACCAGTTTGAGAGCCCCAGCCCACAGGGCTCCAAGCAGCGCTTCGTGCCCCTCACCTCCATCTGCTTCCCCGACTCGCTGCTGCAGGACGAGGACCGCAGCTTCTTCCCCGGCATGGAGGACATGTTCGGGCCGGGGGCCTGCGGCCCCGACGACTTCCCCAAGCCGGGCTGCGGGGAGGACGAGCCCCCCAGCCTGGAGCGGGCCGAGGGCCTGAAAGGGGGGGGCGGCGGCTACGACATGCTGCCGGCCGGCCAGGGGTACCAGGGCTACTGCCCCGGCGAGGGCGGGGACGGCTCCCACCTGGCCATGGAGCCGGTCAAGCACGAGCTGCCCTCCACCGTCAACGCCGAGCCGCTGGGGCTGATCCAGGCGGGCCACGGCGGGCCGGAGGGGGCGGCCAAGCCGGGCCTCACCTCGCCCATCTTCTGCTCCTCCAAGCCCAAGAAGCTGCTGAAGACCACCTCCTTCCACCTGCTCAAGAAGCGGGACCCCCCGTTCCAGCCCCCCAAGAAGGCCTACGCCCAGGAATACGAGTTCCAGGACGACGAGGACAAGGCCGACGTGCCGGCCGACATCCGCCTGAACAGCCGGCGCCTGCCCGACCTGCTGCCCGACCTCATCTCCAGCTGCCGGGCCCGGCCCAGCCTCAGCCCCATGGGCGACATCGACTTCTGCCCCCACCACAGCGCCGCCGACGGCCCCAAGAAGCGGGGACGCAAGCCCACCAAGCCCAAGCGGGACGGGCCCCCCCGGCCCCGCGGCCGGCCCCGCATCCGGCCCCTGGCCGAGCCCCACGGCGTCCTGCCCCCCGACGGCGCCAAGAAGCCCCGGGGTAGGGGGCGGGGGCGGGGCAAGAAGGGGGGTGAGGAGGGGGGCGAAGGAGGGGCCGGCGCCGAGCCCCTCAAGCCGCTCAAGGTAACAGGGAGGGCGGGGCCCTGGCCGGGGAGCGAGGGGCTGGGGGTGGGGCCCTGGCTTTAGAGGGAGGGTCTGTGAGGGGGCGGGGCCCTGACTGGGGAGGGCGGGGTTGTGAGGGGGCGGGACCCTGGCTGGGGAGGGCGGGATTGTGAGGGGGCGGGGCCTGGCTGGGGAGGGTTAGGCGGGAGGGAGGGGCTGGGGGCCTGGCCCTGGCTGAGGAGGGAGGGGTTGTGAGGGGATGGGGCCCTGACTGGGGAGGGATAGGCTGGGGGCGGGGCCCAGGCTGGAGAGGGAGGGGCTTTGGCTAGGGGCGGGGCGCTGGCTAGGGAGGGAGGGCCTCTAGGGGCGGGGCCCTGGCTGGGGAGGGAGGGGTTTTGGCTGGGGAGAGAGGGGCGGGGGGCGGGGCTGGTCTGTAGCTCCCAGCCAGGCTAATCTATTGAGGGATGGGGGGGGGGCTCCTGGGGGGTTGGGGCCTGTGGGCCCTGGGTGTCGAGGTCTCCTGGGAGTTGGGGCCTGGGGGCGGCCGAGGGCTCCCGGGGGGCAGGGAGCCTGGAGGAGGGGCGTCCCCGCAGCGCCCCTGAGCCCCGTTCTCCCCCCAGATCAAGCTGGCGGTGCCCAAGGGCGGCGAGGGGGGCCCCGGCAGAGCCGGCCCCCCCTGGGCCGGTGCCCCCCGAGGCCGGGCTGGACAGCAGCCAGACGCGGGAGAAGATCAAGGCGAAGATCCGGGAGGTGGAGGAGAAGCAGCCGGAGATGAAGTCGGGCTTCATGGCCTCCTTCCTGGACTTCCTCAAGTCGGGCAAGCGGCAGCAGCTGCCCACGGCCGCCGCCAGCCCCCCCAAGACCCCGCGGCCCCCCGCGGCCCAGCCCCCCTTCGGCCTGGCGCCCCCCCTGCTGCCGGGGGCGCTGGACGGGGCTGAGGGCGAGGGGCTGGTCATGAGCTGCACCAGTCCCTGCAAGCGGCTGGACGAGGAGCTGAAACGCAACCTGGAGACGCTGCCCTCGTTTTCCTCCGACGAGGAGGACTCGGTGGGCAAGAACCAGGACCTGCAGAAGAGCATCTCGTCCGCCATCTCCGCCCTGGACGACCCGGCCGAGCGCAAGGAGGGCGACGGGGCCGGTGGGTGCCGCGTGCCAGCCCCGCGTCCCCCCCAGGGGGTCCCCCTGCCTCGCGGGACCCTGCCTCCTCCCCGGCCTGCGTCCCCCCGGGGGGTCCCCCTGCCTGGCGGGACCCTGCCTCCTCCCCGGCCTGCGTCCCCCCGGGGGGTCCCCCACCTCGCTTCCCCCCCGCGTCTCCTCCCCATGCGTCCTCCCTGCCTTGCGTCTCCCTGGGGGGTCCCCCTGCTTCGCGTCCCCCCTGCCTCCTTCCTGGCCCGCGTCCCCCCAGGGAGTCCCCCACCTCTCATCCCCCCGCGTCTCCTCCCCACACATCCTCCCTGCCCCGCGTCCCCCTGGGGGGTTCCCCTGCCCCGCATCCCCCTGGGGGATTTCCCTGCCCCGCATCCCCCCCGTGTCTCCTCCCCCCGCGTCCTCCCCTGCCCCGTATCCCCCCACATCCCCCCGGGGTGATCCCCTGCCCCATGTCCCCCCGGTGGGTTCTCCTGCAGCACATCTCCCCCGCCCTGCATCCCCCCACTCCACATCCCCCCGTGGCTCCTCACACACCCCCGGGGGGTTCCAGCATCCTCTGGGGTGTCCCAGCATCCCCCTGCCCTGTGTCCCCCAGTACCTCCGGGGCCTGTCCCTGCCCCGCTCCCCCCACATCCCCCGGACATCCCCGCCTCCCTCGGCCCTGGGTCCCCTCTTGTCCCTGGGGCCTCTGAATCCCCTCCACTCTGCTATGGAGTGCCCCCAAACCATTTGGGGTGCCCCCAATTCCCCTATTATGGGGTCCCCTGCTCCCGGAACACCCCACACCCCAGCTCTCTAGACCCCGCCCCACTCACTATGATCCCCCAGGGGATGGCCCTACCCCCACGGTGCTTCCCCCCGGGACCCCCAATCCACACCGCTGAATCCCCCAGAGGGCACCCCCTGACCCTCCCACCCCACCATCAGCTACATGCACCCGCAGGGCTGGGACCGGTGCCCTACAGCATGCTGGGTAAGAGGGTTCATCCCCCCCCCCACCTGCGCTAACCCTACCCCCCGCCCCACCCACAGACGCCCCCGCGGTGGAGGAGAAGCTGCCCAGCCCGGCCCCCTCTGAGGCCTCCCAGCAGGAGCCCCCCCCAGCCGCCTCCCCGGCCTCGCCCCCCGAGCCCCCCCCGCCGCCCCCCGAGGGGCCCCCGGCCCAGGCCTCCCCCGAGCTGGAGGAGCCGGAGGACGCGCGGCCCCTGCACCTGGCCAAGAAGCAGGAGACGGCAGCTGTGTGCGGCGAGACGGACGAGGAGGAGGCCGAGAGTGGGGGAGAGGGGATCTTCCGGGAACGCGACGAATTCGTCATCCGCGTGGAGGACATCCAGGCCCTCAAGGTGGGGGGCTGCGGGTCGGGAGTGAGGGGCACTGGCAGGGAGCCCAGGGCTGGGCTACCAAGAGGCTGCAGGTCGGGAGTAAGGGGCACCGGCAGAGCTTGGGGGGGCCAGGGCTGGGCTAGCAGGGGCTGTGGGTCGGGAGTGAGGGGCACTGGCAGGGCTGGGGAGGGGGCAGAGCTGTGCTAGCAGGGGCTGTGGGTCGGGAGTGAGGGGCACCGGCAGAGCTGCGGGGGGGCAGAGCTGGGCTGGCAGGAGGCTGCGGGTCGGGAGTGAGGGGCACCGGCAGAGCTGCGGGGGGGCAGGGCTGGGCTGGCAGGAGGCTGCGGGTTGGGAGTGAGGGGCACCGGCAGGGCTGGGGAGGGGGCAGAGCTGTGCTAGCAGGGGGCTGTGGGTCGGGAGTGAGGGGCACCGGCAGAGCTGGAGGGGGGCAGAGCTGGGCTGGCAGGAGGCTGCGGGTCGGGAGTGAGGGGCACCGGTAGAGCTGTGGGGGGGCAGGGCTGGGCTAGCCAGGGGCTGCGGGTCGGCAGTGAGTGACCCCCTCTCCCCCCCCGTGTCTCCAGCTGGCGTTGCAGACGGGCCGGGAGCCGCCCCCCATCTGGCGGGTGCAGAAAGCCCTGCTGCAGAAATTCACCCCCGAGATCAAGGACGGGCAGCGGCAATTCTGTGCCACCAGCAACGTGAGTGTCCCCTGCCCTCCCCCGGAGCGTGGGGGTGACCCTGCCCCACCCCACCCGAAGCCAGCCTAGGGCTTTTCCTGCATCACCTCCAGGGAATGCTAGTTGGGGGGAAGATCCGGGGGGGGCAGTGCCCCGTGAGAACGGGGTGCCCGGGGGCCACGCGCCCAGCGGGGGTGGGGACACTGGGGAGATAAGTTTCCGTCTCTGTTCCCGGCTCCCCTTTCGGATGGGGGAGTCGGAGACACCCCCAGGAGCAGCCTCCCCCCCCCCCCCCCCCGCTTTTCCTCTCTCCTCTGATCTCTGCTCCACCCTCCCTCCTCCCCAGTACCTGGGCTATTTCGGGGATGCCAAGAACCGCTACCAGCGTCTCTACGTGAAGTTCCTGGAGAACATCAACAAGAAGGATTACGTACGCGTCTGCTCCAAGAAGCCCTGGCACCGGCCGCTGCAGGCCGTGAGGTGAGGGGGGGGTGCAGAGAGGGAGGGGGGCGCATCCCGACCCCTCCCCGGCGTGTTTCCTGCCTGCTCCGGGCTGGGCCTCCGGTGCCAGGGTCCCTAACGGCCCCCTGCTAGGAGGCAAAACCAGGCCAAGACTTCAGCCCTAAGGTCCCGGCCCCGCCCAAGGCCGAGAAGCAACCGGAGGCGTCGGAGCGGGCGGAGGTGCCGGAGAAGGGCCCGAAGCCGGAGAAGGGCCCCAAGCCGGAGAAGGGCCCCAAGCCAGAGAAGGGCCCCAAGCCGGAGAAGGTGGAGCGGGCCCCCAAGTCGGACAAGCCCCCCAAGGCGGAGCGGGCCGAGAAGCCGCCCCGGGCGGACAAGCCGGCCAAGGCTGACAAGGCCCCCAAAGCGGAGAAGACGGAGCCCACGGCGCCCGCCCCCCCTAAGACCGCTCCGGCCGGCGCCCCCAAGCCCAAACCTAAACCCGCCAAGGTGAAGGCGGAGCCGCCCCCGAAGAAGAGGAAAAAATGGCTGAAGGAGGCTGCGTCCTCCTCGGACTCGGAGTCCAGCCCGGACCAGCAGAGCGAGGAGGGTGAGCCCGGGGGGCGTGCGGGGGGAGGGGAGGGCGGGGAGTCACAGCGCCGGAGCCCGGCTCCGGCCGGTCGGTTCAAGCCATGGGGCCGGGGCAGGCCTGGCCCCACGGCTCCTCTGCCCAGCTCCAATCCTACCCCGTTCTTTTTCCCATGTTACTAGGGTCACCCCCATTCCCTCCCCTGGGTACAGGACACCCCATCCATCCCAACTGCAGGAGAGGCCTGGGTAAACCCCACATGTAAACCCCAGAGAAAGAAAAATAGAGAACCAGAGAGAATGCCCCCAGGGTGAAAGAGCAGAGTGAAAGAGGAGGTTAGAGAGGAAAAGGCGTCTTTAAAAAGTCAAATCCCGGTGAGGGAAGGAGCCTAAACTCTGGCAATCAAGTGCAAAAGGATCGTTGGCCAAAAGAGAATTTAAAGAGCAACCAGCAAATGACACAAAATCGAACTCCGTGAGAAGCAGGAAGCCTGACCAACAATCAGTGAACGAGGTGCTAAGGGAACACTCAAGGAAGACAAGGCCGTGGCGGAGAAGCCAAATGAATTCTTTGCGTCGGTCTTCACTGCAGAGGAGGGGAGGAGACGCCAAACTCGAGCCATGTTTTTTGGGTGACAGATCTGAGGAACTGCCCCAGATTGAGTGTCAGTAGAGGAGGTTTGGGAATAAAGTGATACATTAACCAGGAACAGGTCCCTAGGCCCGACTGGGAATCACCCGAGTTCGGCAGGAACTACGAGATGAAATTGCCGAACTACTCACTGGGGTGTGTCACCAATCGCTTAACTCCGCCTCTGGCCCAGACGGCTGGAGGGTAGCTCACGTGATGCCGATTTTTCAGAAAGGTTCCAGGGGCGATCCTGGCAATTCCAGGCCGGTGAGCCTAACTTCAGTACCGGGCAAACTGGTTAAAACCGTGGTAAAGAACAGCGTGATCAGGCACCGAGACGAACGTGCTGTGTTGGCTTTTGGAGAGGAAAATCACGCCTCACCGATCTATTAGAATTCTTCCAGGGGGTCGACACAAGTGACAAGGGGAGCCAGTGTCCTTAGACTTTCAGGAAGCCTGTGACAAGGTCCCTCACCCAAGGCTCTTAAGCAAACTAAGCTGGCATGGGATAAGGGGGAAGGTCCCTCGCGGGTGGGGTGACCAGACAGCAAATGTGAAAATCGGGATGGGGTGGGGGGTAATAGGAGCCTATATAAGAAAAAGCCCCCAAAATCGGACTGTCCCTATAAAAATCGGGACATGGGGTCAGTAACTGGGGAAAGACAGGAACAAAGGGGTGGAATCAAGGGGCAGTTTTCAGGCTGGAGAGAGGTGAATAGTGGGGTCCCCGGGGGGCTGCACTGGGCCCAGCGCTGCTCAACATGGGCATAAGTGAGCTGGGAAAAGGGGGAACCAGGAGGCGGCGGAGTTTGCAGATGACACAAAATGATGCTGGATAAATCAGTCCGAAGCAGCCCATGAAGAGTACCAAGGGACCTCACCGAGCTGCAGGTGAAATTCAGGTCGATCGAAAACAGAATCCCTGCTCTACATAGGAAAGGCTGGGGGCCTGAATGAGCCGTTCCCGCTCAAGCAAGAGCTCTGGGAGTCATTACGTCCGCTCGGTGGGCAGCGTATTGGAAAGGGATAGATGATACGCGAATAAATACCCTAATTGCTGCTGTATAAATCCACGGCACGACCACACCTCGAATACTGCATCCGTTCTGGTCGCCCCATCTCAAAAAAGATCTACTCGGATTGAAAAGGTGGCAGAGAACAGCGACAAGAACGCTTAGGGGGGCAGAACAGCTTCCATACGAGGAGAGGTGAAAAAGCCGGGGCCGATTCAGCTTGGAAAAGGGACGAGTAAGGAGGGATATGAAGGAGATCTATAAACTCATGACTAGTGTGAAGCAAGTGACTAGGGACGTGTTATTTACCCCTTCTTGTAACACAAAAACAAGGGGTCACCGATGAAATGAACAGGCAGTGGGTTTAAAACAAACCGAAGGAAGTATTTCTTCACCCAACGAACCGTTAACCTGTGGAAC
>NC_088807.1:23895915-23933038 GCF_011386835.1 Chrysemys picta bellii
CACCCATGGTACCTTAATGGGAGTCTCACATTTCTCCTTTCCCCAACTGAAATGGGGCCTGGCTTGGTGCCCCCACCCCCGTACAATGGTGGGGGGCAAAGTGCCCATGGGGGGGCACTTGGACTGAGACCCCACAAACTCTCCAGCCACAAGCTGTCTGTCATGGGGCTCCCACCCTGCCACCCCACATCTTTGAGGGGAGCTGCTACCCCCTGACCCCATAATGCAGGTGACCACTGCCCAACCCCTACAGACCAGGGGGGGAACCACCCCCTTTCTATGTCCCCCAAAATATCACTTGGGCTCCCCATCCTCTGTCTCCCCTATTTATAGATATGTACAAACACTGATGGACTATACTGCCCCTCTCCCCATCTTGCACAGCTGGGTGAGTGTTGGGGGGGCCAAGATTGTGGGGGGGCCCCCATCACAGAATGCAGCAGGGGCAGCCATTGGACTCTTAGTTGGGGGGTGCACAGTAGGAGCAAGGGGGGGTCTCCAGCTCCTGGAACCTCCTGCAAGAAAGAAGGGGGGAGACACTTATGAACGGAGCCCAAACTGGGGGCGGTGCCCCTTCTGGGGTACTGGGAGGGGAAGTGCTGTTTTGGGGGTATCCCTGAGGGAGTCAAACCCCATGTTACCACAATGGGGGACATGCCCCATTGGGGGGGGGCTGATGGTTCCCCAGGCAATTCACTGAGAGTTAAGGGGGGGCGTCAGGGGGGACTGAAGCCCTGTTTGGAGGGATCTCACAGGAAGTTTGGTAGGAATCTACCCCCATGGCGGGGGGACAACCCTTGGGGGAAATATCACGCACAGTGTGGGTCTCCCTGGCGAGACATCCTGCAGCGCGCACTCCCCTATTTTATGGGGTGCCTTGGTCAGAGCCGCCCCCCCATACCTGATGGCTCGGACGACCTCATGGAAGGACTCGTCTACGTTGAGGCGGATCTTGGCCGAGGCTTCCATGTAGGGATGCGATTCTCCTGGGCGAAGGCCAGCGCCTCCTCCTTGGGCACCTGGAGGGGGAGGATTACAAGCAGATCCTCAATCCATTCGACTGGTGGGAGCGGGGGACAAGCTGGGCACCTCTCAAAGCCCCAGGGCAGTCGGGGGACCCAGGCATCCGGGCTTCAGAAAGCCCATGCCATGAGAGACAGCAGCATTTCCTGTCTGGAGCACCCTCCAAGATGGCCGCCGACAGCGCGAGTGGCCCATGGGGCGGTACTTCCTGTCTGGGCACCGTTCAAGATGGCCGCCGACAGAGCGCGAGTGGCCCATGGGGCGGTACTTCCTGTCTGGGCACCCTCCACCAGATGGCTGCCGACAGAGCACGAGTGGCCCATGGGGCGGTACTTCCTGTCTGGGCACCCTCCAAGATGGCCGCTGACACAGCACGAGTGGCCCACGGGTCAGCACATCCTGTCTGGGCACCGTCCAAGATGGCCGCCGACAGCGCGAGTGGTCCATGGGGCGGCACTTCCTGTCTGGGGCACCGTCCAAGATGGCCGCCGACAGAGCGCGAGTGGTCCATGGGGCGGCACTTCCTGTCTGGGCACCGTCCAAGATGGCCACCGACAGAGCGCGAGTGGCCCATGGGGCGGCACTTCCTGTCTGGGTACCCTCCAAGATGGCCCACCATGGCTCGAGCCCAGTGGCCCTGGGGCCCCATCAGGACACCCCAGCGTGGGCGGAGCCCAGAGACCCCTCTGGCCCCGCCCCCTCTCACCTGGCGCTGCAGGTCCAGGTCGGCCTTGTTGCCCACGAGGATCATGGGAAAGTCGTCCCGGTCTTTGACCCGCAGGATCTGGGTGTGGAACTTGCTGATCTCGGTGAAGCTGCAGGGGGACGAGATGGAGAGCGGATGGGGGGGGGCTGCTGGAGGGGGGGGTCCTCGCCGGTGGGAGGGGCCCAGGAGGGTGTGATTGGGCAGCAGGGATCTGAGGGTGGGGGGCTGTCCTGGCCAGGCCGCCGGGGTAGAGGTGGGGGGGATCTCATGGGCGGGGTACAGGGTGGCTGCCGTAGTGGGGGGGGGGGTCTCAGTGTCGGGGGGGGCCTTACCTGCCGCGGTCATTGATGGCGTAGATGAGCAGGAACCCCTCCCCCGTCCGCATGTACTGCTCCCGCATGGCCCCGAACTCCTCCTGCCCGGCCGTGTCCAGGACTGTGGGGGAGAGATGGAGGGCGGCGGGGGGGTTAACTTTCCCACATCCTGAGGGTCAGGGCTCCTATCCCTCCTGTCCCCTAGCTGGGGAGAGAACCCAGGAGTCCTGGCTCCAGCCCCCCCCTGCTCTAACCACTAGATCCCACTCCCCTCCCAGAGCCAGGGAGAGAACCCAGGAGTCCTGTCTCCCAGCTCCTCCCCCCTGTTGCCCACCCATAGAACTTCCTCCCACCTCTGCAGCCTCCCCCATAGCAGGGCAGGTGGGTCCCTGGGTGAGGCCCCTCTGCTCTAGCTGGGGCAGGGCTCCCCCGAAGTGGGGCGCAAGCCAGCCCCTCCTCCCCCCCCCCCCCCCGCGACACACTCACTGTCCAGCCGGGTCGCGGTCCCATCGATGGTGCAAAATCTTCGTATAGGAGTCCTCGATTGTGGGGTCATAGTCCGAGACAAAGTACGACTGGGGGAGGGGGAAGGGGGGGGTTACAGCCCCTATTAGAACCCAGGCGTCCGGGATCTTCTCCCCCCCCCCCCCCCGGCTATGACCACTGGACCCTACTGAGCTCTGAGAGCTGTGGAGAGAACCCAGGAGTCCTGGCTGCCAGCCCCCCCCCCCCGCTCTAACCACTAGCCCCCTCTCCCTCCCAGAGCCAGGGACAGAACCCAGGAGTCCGGGCTCCCAGCCCCCCCCCCCCATCCAGTTCTTGAGAAGAGAAGATTTGGTGGAACGTGGAACAAGCGGCTGCTCCTGCCCCCCCCCTCCGCCGCCGCCCCCCCCATCCCCCCCAGGCCTGTCCCGGGCAGCGGGAGGGGTGGGGCGGCTCCCTCGCTCCAGGCCCCAAATTCCTGCTGCGCTCCCCCGGGCGGCGGGGGAGGGAGAGGAAATAGGAATTTCCTCCCCCCCCCCCGCTCCCTGCCCTCCCCAGACGCGCTCCCCCCTCGCAGGCCGGGCACCCCCACCTCTAGGCCACCCCCGTCCCCCCACTCAGCCCCCCCTCCTGCCCCCCTGAGCCAGGACCCCCCACAGCCTGAACTTTTCCAGGGAGGAAACTTTGCCGCCCCGGAAAGGGGGGGGGGTCCCGGCGGGGGGCCCCCCATGCCGCCCCGGGGCCCCCCTTACCTGAATGAACTGGATGGTCAGGGCGCTCTTCCCCACGCCGCCCCCTCCCACCACCACTAGCTTGTATTTCTCCTGGGGCGCCCCCGGCTCTTTGGGGGCCATGTCTGGGGGGCTGCGCCCCCTGGGGGGGAGTTTTCAACTCTTGGGGGGACCCCCCACCCCGCCCCTCCGCGTCCGGCCCGGCGATGCGCTGGAGTCCCCAGAATATGGCTGGCTAGTCTCCCCCCCCCGCGCCCGGTCCGGCTACCCCCTCTCCAGACCTGGGCGGGGTCCTGTGTTATGCTAATCTATGCTAATTAGGCACTCGCATAGTCATGAGGCGCCGGGCGATTCACAAAAATCCACTTCCCTATATGGCGCGCGGGCGAGATGGAAGGGGGGGGTAGCAGCCGCCCCTCCCACCCCACACACACACTCCTCTAAACCCCGGGCTGGGAGCCAGGACTCCTGGGTTCCATCCCCAACTCTGGGGGGGGGGAGTGGGGTCTAGTGGGTAAGGGGAGGCTGGGAGCCAGGACGCCTGGGTTCTGTCCTTGTGGGACTGTCCCTCTTTCCCCTTCTGCATCACCGCCCCCCATCCAGATCGCCCCCCATAGCCCTGTGCAGGGGGGGGGGGGTTACAGCCCAGGCACAAGGACCCAGCGGAGCTGGGGAGGGGGGGGGGGGCATGACCTCACTACATTCCTTTCATATGGTGTGTTGAGGAAGTCGACTCAGTTCCCCCCTCCCACTCCGGGCACCGCCTCCCCCCCCCCCACAGCCCTCCCCTTTCCGGAGCCTGGAGGGGGAGGGGCAGGGGCAGCCGGACAGCGCTGTTGAGGGGCTGGGTGGGAAACTGTCTGCCCATTCCTCTACCCCCGCAGTCCCAGAGGTGGGGGGGGAGGGTCAGGTTGGAGTCAGGGACCCCGTCCAAGTACTGTGGGGCCTTGGTCAGGGGGAACCCCCACAATAGGGCCAAAAAGGAGCCTGGGGGAGAGTAGAACCCAGGTGTCCTGGCTCCTAACCTCCCCCACCCCCCTAGCTGGGGATGGAACCCAGGAGTCCTGGCTCCCAGCCCCCCCCTACTCTAGCCAGTAGACCCCACTCCTCTCCCAGAGCCAGGGATGGAACCCAGGAGTCCTGGCTCCCAGCCCACCCCCATTCTAGCTGCTAGACCCCACTCCCCTCCCAGAGCCAGGGAGAGAACCCAGGAGTCCTGGCTCCCAGCCCCCCTGCTCTAACCACTAGACCCCACTCCCCTCACAGAGCTGGGGATGGAACCCAGGAGTCCTGCTTCAATCCCCCAAGGAAAATGGGATTCAGGGCTGTGGGGGGCTGTGGTTAGAGGGTTTCCCACAGAAGAGGCTTGGGGCTTTTCGGGCTGAGTTTGGGGGGTCTGAGGCTTGGGGTGTGGGGGGACTGGGACTGGATGAGGCTGGGGTTTGGGGCATTCAGGTTGGGAGCGGAGGGGGCTGGAGTTTGGGGCTACAGGAGCCTGGGAGGTTTTGGGGGGGTGGGGGTGGATTCACACCCTGGCACCAGTGGAGGTGCAGGCCTGTTATAACCAGGGGGATGGGGGTGGCTGGAGTGGGTGTGGGTAGGTAACCCCTGGTCCCCCATCTCTCTGATTCCCCCCCAATCCAGGACCCCCACATCACCGAGCCCCCATGGGAGCCGGGACAAGCTGGGAGCATTAATCCCTCCCCCAGCCCCTCCCTGGCTCCGTCATCCCTGCCCGCCAGACCTGCCTCTCTCCCCCCTCCCAGCTGCTGCTGAGTCCCCATTTTGGGGGGGATGCCCACACCTGACCTGCACCCCCTCTTTCTCCTGGGCTCCCCCTCCCAGTGATACGTCTCCCATGGGGTCTCCTGGAGTGTGGGGGGAACAGTAACGGGGCTAGGAACCTGCTGCTCCTCCTTTGGCCCCAGCACTCCCAAGGGGGGGGTGTTGGGACCCACAGTGGGGGGGCGGGTGACCTGGAGTCCCAGGGACCGGGGGCTGGATGCTAAAGGTAGACAAAGTCCCACGCTCCGTCCATCCCCGTGAGGGGCCGGGTTCTCCTGCGCTCCGGGCCGCAGCCCCTTGGGTGGCTGCTTTAGCCAAACTCCATGGAGGGGCCAGGAGGGGCCTGCATGACACGGGCAGGGGCAGTCTGGGCTTTGTGGTTATCCAGCCCCCCCATCTGCACCTGGCATTCTCCAGCCCCCCATCCCCATCTGCACCCTCTACCGTCCATCCCTCCCTCCCTCGTGCCGTCCCCCCACTGCAGAGCGCAGGCCAGAGATGCCCTGGTGGGATGATGCTGTTTTGGGGGGGTGACGAGGGCTTGTCACAGCCTGAGGACTTGGGGGATAGCGTCACGCTGGGATGACCTCAGGGTGTGACATCACAAGGGGGTGGTGCAAAGGTGTGAGGATCGGTGCAAAGTCACAAGATATGTTGTTGACATCGTGATGATGTCACGGGGTGAGGTCACAGTGTGATGATCTCATAAAACCAAGCCCCTATGGGCATGTACCATGGTGGGCGGATGTCACTGTGAGATGATGTCATAATGTTGGGGATGCCATCACACTAGGGTCTTGGGAGGATGATGTCCTAGTGTGGCAAGGGGGGGGTGATGACATTCGGGGGCGGAGTCCCAGCGGATGATGTCATGGAGTGGGGGGTGACATCACAGGAGTGTCTCGGGAAGATGATGTCGCAGTGGGCGGGGGGGGCAATGACATGAGGAGATGGAATCCCAGGGGATGATGTCATGGAGTGGGGGGTGACATCACAGCAGTGTCTCGGGAAGATGATGTCATAGTTGGCAGGGGGGTGATGACATTAGGGGGCGGAGTCCCAGGGGATGATGTCATGGAGTGGGGGGGTGACATCACAGGAGTGTCTCGGGAAGATGATGTTGCAGTGGGCAGGGGGGTGATGACATGAGGAGGTGGAATCCCAGGGAATGATGTCATGGAGTGGGGGGGTGACATCACAGCAGTATCTCAGGAAGATGATGTCATAGTTGGTGGGGGGGCGATGACATGAGGAGGTGGAATCCCAGGGGATGATGTCATGGAGTGGGGGGTGACATCACAGCAGTATCTCGGGAAGATGATGTCGCAGTGGGCGGGGGGGTGATGACATCAGGGGGCGGAGACCCAGGGGATGATGTGACCACGGATGACGCAATGGTGGGATGGGATGACATCACAACAGTGCCTTGGGGATGATGTCACAGCGCTGTGCCATGGCAATGTGACGTCACGACGCTACAATGACGTCGCGGTTCGACACGGACTCTCGGACGCCACAACCGCTAAAACTACCACTCCCATGAAGCACCGGGCGCTCCCGCAAGGCATGGTGGGATCGGTTCCCCCGCCGCCGCTCAGCCCCGTCTCTCCCAGGCTGCCCCGCGGCAGGGCGGCGCGGAGCTCTCTGGGACACGTAGTCCCGCCCCGCGGGGAGCGGGCGGGGGAGGGGAAGCGCCCGGCGCGGCGGGCGGCCGCGGAGCATGATGGGAAAGGCAGGCGCCGGGCCCCTGAGTCATGGTGGGGGGATCCGGACTACACCTCCCGGCATGCCCCGCGCGGCGGGGGCGCGGCCTGGGCGGCGGGCGGGCCGCGGGGCATGCCGGGAGCGGTAGTTCCCCTCCCCCTCCCGCCAGGGGCGGCGGACTCCATCTCCCATCGGCCCCCGCGGCGCCGCAGCGGCCGAGCCGGAGCCGGAGCCGAGCGGGGAGCGGGGTAAGATGGCGGCGGCCGCGGCGGCCGGGCCGGGGCAGCGGCGCCCATTGTCCTAGGGGAGGGGCCGGGCCCCGCGCGCGCAGGTAACCGGGGGGCGGGGGATGTAGCGGGGGTTACATGGGGGAGGGGGTTGTATGGGGGGCTGGGTAGAGTGGGGGTGTGGGGGGAGGGGTTACATGGGGCTCTGGGGGGGCGGTATGGGGGAGGGGGTTGTATGGGGGGCTGGGTAGAGTGGGGGTGTGGGGGGGAGGGGTTACATGGAGCTCTGGGGGGGCGGTATGGGGGAGGGGGTTGTATGGGGGGCTGGATACAGTGGGGGTGTGGGGGGGAGGGGTTACATGGAGCTCTGGGGGGGATGGTATGGGGGAGGGGGTTGTATGGGGGGCTGGGTAGAGTGGGGTGTGGGGGGGAGGGGTTACATGGAGCTCTGGGGGGGCGGTATGGGGGAGGGGGTTGTATGGGGGGCTGGATACAGTGGGGGTGTGGGGGGGAGGGGTTACATGGAGCTCTGGGGGGGATGGTATGGGGGAGGGGGTTGTATGGGGGGCTGGGTAGAGTGGGGTGTGGGGGGGAGGGGTTACATGGAGCTCTGGGGGGGATGGTATGGGGGAGGGGGTTGTATGGGGGGCTGGATAGAGTGGGGGTCAGGAAGGGGGTAGTGGATATAGTGGGGGGGTCGAGAAAGGGACGAGGGGGTTGTATGGCGCTCTCGGGGGGTGCGGTATGGGGAAGGGGGTTGTATGGGGGCTGGATATAGTGGGGGTGTGGGGGGAGGGGTTATATGGGGCTCTGGGGGTGCGGTATGGGGGAGGGGGTTGTATGGGGGGGCTGGATATAGTGGGGGTGTGGGGGGAGGGGGTTACATGGGGCTCTGGGGGGGCGGTATGGGGGAGGGGGTTGTATGGGGGGCTGGGTAGAGTGAGGGTGTGGGGGGAGGGGGTTACATGGGGCTCTGGGGGGGACGGTATGGGGGAGGGGGTTGTATGGGGGGCTGGGTAGAGTGGGGGTGTGGGGGGAGGGGGTTACATGGGGCTCTGGGGGGTGCGGTATGGGGGAAGGTGGTTGTATGGGGGGCTGGATATAGTGGGGGTCAGGAAGGGGGTAGTGGATATAGTGGGGGGGTCGGGAAAGGGACAAGGGGGTTGTATGGGGCTCTCGGGGGTGCGGTATGGGGAGGGGGTTGTATGGGGTGCTGGATAGAGTGGGGGTGTCGGGGGAGGAGGTTATATGGGGCTCTGAGGGGTGCGGTATGGGGAACGGGGTTGTATGGGGTGCTGCATATAGTGGGGGTGTGGGGGGAGGGGTTATATGGGGCTCTGGGGGTGCAGTATGGGGGAGGGGGTTGTATGGGGTGCTGGATATAGTGGGGGTGTGGGGGGAGGAGTTACATGGGGCTCTGGGGGGTGCGGTATGGGGAAGGGGGTTGTATGGGGTGCTGGATATAGTGGGGGTGTGGGGGGAGGAGTTACATGGGGCTCTGGGGGGTGCGGTATGGGGAAGGGGGTTGTATGGGGTGCTGGATAGAATGGGGGTCAGGAAGGGGGTAGTGGCTATAGTGGGGGGGTTGGGAAAGGGACAAGGGGGTTGTATGGGGCTCTCGGGGCTGCGGTATGGGGGAGGGGGCTGTATGGGGGGGCTGGATATAGTGGGGGTGTGGGAGGAGGGGTTACATGGGGCTCTGGGGGTGCAGTATGGGGGAGGGGGTTGTATGGGGTGCTGGATATAGTGGGTGTGTGGGGGGAGGGGTTACATGGGGCTCTGGGGGGTGCGGTATGGGGAAGGGGGTTGTATGGGGGGCTGGATATAGTGGGTGTGGGGGGAGGGGGTTACATGGAGCTCTGGGGGGGATGGTATGGGGGAGGGGGTTGTATGGGGGGCTGGATAGAATGGGGGTCAGGAAGGGGGTAGTGGATATAGTGGGGGGGTCGGGAAAGGGACGAGGGGGTTGTATGGCGCTCTCGGGGGGTGCGGTATGGGGAAGGGGGTTGTATGGGGTGCTGGATATAGTGGGGGTCAGGAAGGGGGTAGTGGATATAGTGGGGGTATTGGGGGAGGGGGTTATATGGGGGAATGGGGGTGGATATAGTGGGGGTGCGGTGTGGGGGAGAGGGGTTGTATGTTTGTATGGGGGTAGTGGTGGATATAGTTGGGATGGAAAGGGAGTGCAGTGTCGGGGGAGGGGGTTATATATGTGGGGGTGGATATAGCATGGGAGTGGGAAGGGGAGAAGGTTGTAGGGGGGCCTTGGGGGTGGTTGTGGATATAGCATGGGAAAGGGAAGGGGGCAGCGGGGGGGAGGGGTTATGTGGGGGTATGTAAGGGGTGCAGTGTAGGTGGAGAGGAGGGGGTACAGTGTGGGGGAGGATGTTATAGGGAGCATGGTGGTTGTGGATACAGCATGGGGGCAGGAAGGGGAGGGGATTATATGGGGCCTTGGATGTGGGGGTGGATATAGCAAGGGAATGGGAAGGGGGGCAGTGTGGGGGGGTGGGAAGGAGAGGGGGTGTGCTGTAGGTGGAGACGACGAGACACTGTGTGGGAGAGGGGCTGTGGGGGCCTTGGGGGTTGTGGGTACAGCGTGGGATGTAGAAAGGGGATGGAGTGCAGCATAGGGGAGGAGATTATAGGGGGCATGGGTGGGGGCAGGAAGGAGGTGTGGGGGGAGGGGTTATATGGGGGGTGGATACAACATGGGGGGCAGGATGGGATGGGATAGGGGGTTCCAAGCAGGGGCTGTGGAGGTGAAGGGGTTAATGTGGGACCAGCCAGGGTGGGGGTGTGACAAGGGGGGGCTGGGGTTAATGGGGCGGGGGGGAGATGAACCTAGGGATGGGGATTGGAGGCCAATGGGGGAAGGAGAAGGAAGACGGGATAATGGGGCGGCTAATGATGGGGTCATTAATCTGGGGGAGGGGAGTGGGGGGCTGGAGGAGATGAGGGAGGAAGGAGGGACAGGGCTAAGGGAGTGGGTGCGGGTTGGAAAGGGAGGGGAATTGCTGGGGTGGCTGGGAAGCGGGGGTGATGGTCTGCCCCCCTCTCCGGGCAGGGGAATGAAGCCACGCCCTCCCCCACACCCTAGGGCAGGCTGCTGAGTTGAGCTGGTGCACAAAGGCCAGTGGCTGTCTCTGTCCGTCCCCCCCACGCCTCTCACTCAGCCACACAGCAAAGGGGGGGGGGGGCCATGATGGGGCGCCCAGGTCAGAGGGGACCCTGTGGCTCTATTTTCCCTGTTGAGCTCACAGCTTCAGCCCGTACTGGGGCAGAGACATGTCCTGGCATGGGGGAGAAACGGGCCCTTTCCTCTCTGGGGGGCGCTGCCCTAATCTGGGGCTACGGGTTGGGATTGAAGAGGTGGTGCTTGGCTGTAGGATGGATGCCCCTAGCCCGGATAAGCTCTTCTGCCGTTAGAAGAGGACCCAAGGGCAGCATTGGGAGGAGCTGGGAGCCAGGACTCCTGAGTTCTCTCCCTGGCTCTGGGAGGGGAGTGGGGTCTAGTGGTTAGAGCAGGGGGGCTGGGAGCCAAGCTGGGCACAGTGGCTGCATTGCTGGTGGTGGTGGTAGCCCATGACCTCGCTCACCTTCCCTGTTCGTAGGATCCTCTCCGCCCGCGGCCATGGAAGAGGAGGAGAATCCACCTCCCCCGGCACCAGAGGATCCAGTGGGGGGCAGTGAGGAGCAGGGGCGGCCAAGCGATGCCCCCCCGGACAGGGAGCCGCGTCAGCCGGGTGCTCTGTGCACTGGACAAGTCATCGTGCTGGTAAGATCCATGGCTCTGTGCTGCCCACCCAGTTCCAGGGGCCTGGCATGGTGCAGCCGCATCTGGGGGACACAACTGTTGCTGGATGGGATGTGGTGGGGGAACTATGGGTCCCAGCATGCTCTGCTGCCTCGCGCTCAGTGTGTGGGGCCTGGAAACTGCGGGTCCCAGCATGCACTGCTCCCTCGCCCTCAGTGTGTGGGGCCTGGGAACTGCGGGTCCCAGCATGCACTGCTCTCTCGCGCTCAGTGTGTGGGGCCTGGGAACTATGGGTCCCAGCATGCACTGCTCCCTCGCCCTCAGTGTGTGGGGCCTGGGAACTGCGGGTCCCAGCATGCACTGCTCTCTCGCGCTCAGTGTGTGGGGCCTGGGAACTGCGGGTCCCAGCATGCACTGCTCTCTCGCGCTCAGTGTGTGGGGCCTGGGAACTGCGGGTCCCAGCATGCACTGCTCTCTCGCGCTCAGTGTGTGGGGCCTGGGAACTGCGGGTCCCAGCATGCACTGCTCCCTCGCGCTCAGTGTGTGGGGCCTGGGGACTGCGGGTCCCAGCATGCACTGCTCCCTCGCGCTCAGTGTGTGGGGCCTGGGAACTGCGGGTCCCAGCATGCACTGCTCCCTCGCCCTCAGTGTGTGGGGCCTGGGAAATGTGGGTCCCAGCATGCACTGCTCCCTCGCGCTCAGTGTGTGGGGCCTGGGAACTACTGGTCCCAGCATGCACTGCTCCCTCGCCCTCAGTGTGTGGGGACTATGGGTCCCAGCATCTACTGCTCCCTTGTACTCAGTGTCTGGAAGGCCCTGGGGACTGCAGATCCCAGCATGCACTGCTCCCTCGCCCTCAGTGTGTGGGGCCTGGGAACTACGGGTCCCAGCATGCACTGCTCCGCTCCACTTCTGCTGAGGTGGGGTCCCATTTTGGGGTGATCCTGGTACCTCCCTTTGCGCTGGGCGTTCCTTGCCTGGGGCGCCTCCAGTGGGTGGAGGCTGGGCCAGGGGACAGCCCGTCCGGTGTTCCCAGCCCAGCTTGGGACGCGCTTTGGGGGTTGGCTGGAGAGCCCCGGCTAACCGACCCCCTCTCTCAGCAGAAGGCCTTGCAGCAGGTGGTGAGCGGCAGCTTCCAGAGCGAGCGGCCGGGCCAGGCTGGCGAGAAAGGTATGGACCAGGACACGGCGGGGTGGGGGCCCGGGGACAACCAACCTCGCAGCCGGGGATCGGGTCCAGCCCTGAATCTGGGACACCCAGCCTCTGCCCCCTTTGTGAGCCAGACCTAATGGCTTCCCCATCTGCACCCCCGGGGTATGGGACAGGGGCACCCCCGGCCACGGGCCCGAGAGCAGCGGGGCCGACCCTCTGTCCCTGTTGCAGATGCGGAGAGGAAGAAGATGAGCCGGAAGAAATGGTGCCGGAACCCCCGGGCGGTTGGATCTGGCAGTGGCAAGGGGGGCACCGGGGACCCCATGGGCACATGTGACCGGAGCAGCACCGTGAGTGACCCTGATCAGCCTGAACCCCCAGCACGTGGGAACTAGGGGCGCCAGCCGCCCTTGTGCTCAGTGTGCCAGCCGCTGGGAACTGTGGGTCCCAGCATGCACTGCTCCCTCAGCTCCATGTGTGTATATCCGGGTCCCAGCATGCACTGCTCCCTCAGCTCCGTGCACCCAGCATGCACTGCTCCCTCAGCTCCATGTGTGCGAATCCGGGTCCCAGCATGCACTGCTCCCTCAGCTCCATGCACCCAGCATGCACTGCTCCCTCAGCTCCATGTGTGTGGATCCGGGTCCCAACATGCACTGCTCCCTCAGCTCCATGCCTCCGAATCCAGGTCCCAGCATGCACTGCGCCCTCAGCTCCATGCACCCAGCATGCACTGCTCCCTCAGCTCCATGTGTGCGAATCCGGGTCCCAGCATGCACTGCTCCCTCAGCTCCATGCACCCAGCATGCACTGCTCCCTCAGCTCCATGTGTGTGGATCCGGGTCCCAACATGCACTGCTCCCTCAGCTCCATGCCTCCGAATCCAGGTCCCAGCATGCACTGCGCCCTCAGCTCCATGCACCCAGCATGCACTGCTCCCTCAGCTCCATGTGTGCGAATCCGGGTCCCAGCATGCACTGCTCCCTCAGCTCCATGCACCCAGCATGCACTGCTCCCTCAGCTCCATGCGTGCGGATCCAGGTCCCAGCATGCACTGCTCCCTCAGCTCCATGCGTGTGGATCCGGGTCCCAGCATGCACTGCTCCCTCAGCTCCATGCGTGCGGATCCGGGTCCCAGCATGCACTGCTCCCTCAGCTCCATGCGTGCGGATCCAGGTCCCAGCATGCACTGCTCCCTCAGCTCCATGCGTGCGGATCCAGGTCCCAGCATGCACTGCTCCCTCAGCTCCATGCGTGCGGATCCAGCTCCCAGCATGCACTGCTCCCTCAGCTCCATGCGTGTGGAGACAGGTCCCAGCATGCACTGCTCCTTCAGCTCCCTGTCTGCGAATCCAGCTCCCAGCATGCACTGCTCCCTCAGCTCCATGCGTGTGGAGACAGGTCCCAGCATGCACTGCTCCTTCAGCTCCCTGTCTGCGAATCCAGCTCCCAGCATGCACTGCTCCCTCAGCTCCATGTCTGCGAATCCAGCTCCCAGCATGCACTGCTCCCTCAGCTCCGTGCACCCAGCATGCACTGCTCCCTCAGCTCCATGCCTGTGGATCCGGGTCCCAGCATGCACTGCGCCCTCAGCTCCATGCGTGCGGATCCAGGTCCCAGCATGCACTGCGCCCTCAGCTCCATGCGTGCGGATCCAGGTCCCAGCATGCCCTGCTCCTTCAGCTCCATGTGTGCGAATCCAGGTCCCAGCATGCACTGCTCCCTCAGCTCCATGTCTGCGAATCCAGGTCCCAGCATGCACTGCTCCCTCAGCTCCATGCGTGTGGAGACAGGTCCCAGCATGCACTGCTCCCTCAGCGCCATGCGTGTGGAGACAGGTCCCAGCATGCACTGCGCCCTCAGCTCCATGCACCCAGCATGCACTGCTCCCTCAGCTCCATGCGTGTGGAGACAGGTCCCAGCATGCACTGCTCCCTCAGCGCCATGCGTGTGGAGACAGGTCCCAGCATGCACTGCGCCCTCAGCTCCATGCACCCAGCATGCACTGCTCCCTCAGCTCCATGCGTGTGGAGACAGGTCCCAGCATGCACTGCTCCTTCAGCTCCCTGTCTGCGAATCCAGCTCCCAGCATGCACTGCTCCCTCAGCTCCATGTCTGCGAATCCAGGTCCCAGCATGCACTGCTCCCTTAGCTCCATGTCTGCGAATCCAGCTCTCAGCATGCACTGCTCCCTCAGCTCCATGCGTGTGGAGACAGGTCCCAGCATGCACTGCTCCCTCAGCTCCATGTCTGCGAATCCAGGTCCCAGCATGCACTGCTCCCTCAGCTCCATGTCTGCGAATCCAGGTCCCAGCATGCACTGCTCCCTTAGCTCCATGTGTGCGAATCCAGCTCCCAGCATGCACTGCTCCCTCAGCTCCATGCACCCAGCATGCACTGCTCCCTCAGCTCCATGCGTGTGGAGACAGGTCCCAGCATGCACTGCTCCCTGAGCTCCCTGTCTGCGAATCCAGCTCCCAGCATGCACTGCTCCCTCAGCTCCATGTCTGCGAATCCAGCTCCCAGCATGCACTGCTCCCTCAGCTCCATGCGTGTGGAGACAGGTCCCAGCATGCACTGCTCCCTCAGCTCCCTGTCTGTGGATCCGGGTCCCAGCATGCACTGCTCCCTCAGCTCCATGCCTGTGGATCCGGGTCCCAGCATGCACTGCTCCCTCAGCTCCATGCCTGTGAATCCAGCTCCCAGCATGCACTGCTCCCTCAGCTCCATGCCTGCGAATCCAGGTCCCAGCATGCACTGCTCCCTCAGCTCCATGCGTGTGGATCCGGGTCCCAGCATGCACTGCTCTTTCCCATCCCAGTGGTGGGGTGCTGTGCATGCTGGGAGCCATGGCCTGGGAAGCCGCTGCAAAGGGGCAACCCTGGGGGCTGTGGTGGGGGAGAGGGGGCGCCCCCCGCTGGCCCTGCCCAACCTCTGTCATCTTCTCCCCAGGTCCCCGAGGCCCTGGGCCTGTTCTCCGGCCTGGCGGGGGCCCTGCAGTTCCTGCAGAGGTCGTGTGCCGCCTCCATGCAGACCCGGCTCCTCCTGGGAGACGAGGGGCTCCTGGGGCCCCCGGGCATCTGGTAAGGGCAGGTCCCCTGCACCCCAGCTGGGGGGGACATCTGAGGAATGGGGTCACAGCGGGGGAGCTGGGATCCCGGACTCCTGGGTTCCATCCCTGGCTGTGGGAGGGGAGTGGGGGGCTCGTGGTTGGAGAAAGGGACTGTCAGAGGGGCTAAGGCGTGGGGGTGGGGGGCCGAGGTCTCTCTCTGGTGTGTGACCGGAATGGGGAGGGGTTGTGGATGACATGAATTTGCTGGTCTCAGCAGAGGCCCAGTCACGTTACAGAGCCCCATAAGGGGAGGGGCCCCCCCCCAGCCCTCAGGGCGGTGTGCAAAGCCCCCCTCCAGCTTTGACCGGCCTCTCCTCCTCCTGGCAGCGGGGACACGGAGCCGGACGAGGTGGAGCTGGTGGCCGAGGTGCGGCTGGGGGACGTGGCTGCTGCGTCCGGCATCTTCAGGAGAGAGCGGGCCTGGAGAGTGCACAAATCAGGTAGGGACGGGGGTGGGGAGGACAGGCCATGGGGCCTGTCCCCTCTAGGAGGCGCTGGCTCCCACCCGGCCCCAGGGCGGGGACTGGCTGGCTCAGGGGGTCGGGGAATGGGGCACGGGGCCTGTCCCCTCTAGGAGGCGCCATCTCCCACCCGGCCCCAGGGCGGGGACTGGCTGGCTCTGGGGGACAGGGAACAGGACATGGGGCCTGTCCCCTCTAGGGGGCGCCGGCTCCCACCCGGCCCCAGGGCGGGGACTGGCTGGCTCTGGGGGACAGGGAACAGGACATGGGGCCTGTCCCCTCTAGGGGGCGCCGTCTCCCATCCAACCCCAGGGCGGGGACTGGCTGGCTCTGGGGGACAGGGAACAGGACATGGGGCCTGTCCCCTCCAGGAGGCGCCGTCTCCCATCCAACCCCAGGGCGGGGACTGGCTGGCTCCGGGGGGCAGGGAATGGGACATGGGGCCTGTCCCCTCTAGGAGCATGCGAGATGATTGGTGGTGGTGGGGGGGGGGGTACCAGGCTGGTCCCATTGCCACCCCCATCCCTCCTCTTTGCATTTCCCTGCAGTCTCCCTGCCCAGCCCCTCGGCCCTGCGCTGGAGAGGAGCCGGCAGCCTCCCCGTTGCCCTGGCCCCGCCTTCCGGCCCCCTGGACCTTAAGTGGCCACACAGGACTCGTGGGGGCGCAGCCCCGCTCCCCGGCACGGGCAGGACTCGGCGCGTCCCCGGCCGCTGGGCGGTGGCCCTGGGCACCGGCACGGGGGTCTCCAACGGGCAGCAGCGGCCCCAGGCCCCAGCAGGCAGGGACCCGGAGGCCCAGCGCTCCCAGCCGCCCCCCGCCAGCGCCCTGGAAAAGGCCGATTCCAGCTCGTCTTCCTCCTCGTCCTGCTCCTCCTCGTCGTCATCCTCCTCCTCCCAGCAGGCGGCGCCCCCCGGGGGCGGGGACAGCAACCTCTGCCCCCTGCGCTCGCCAGACTTGGATATTTATGATCCCTTCCACCCCACGGACGAGGACAACCCCGGTGGAGACTTCGGCTACGCGGCCTCGCCCGGCAAGCAGCAGGACCAGAAATACGACCCCTTCGACCCCACTGGGTCCAACCCCAGCTCCTCCCGCAGCAGCCCCTCCCCCGACGAGGAGGAGGAAGACGAGGAGGAGGAAGACGAGGACGACGCGGCCGCCCCCCGGCCCGACATGTCCCACAGCATCAGCCGCATCTCGGAGACCCTGGCCGGCATTTACGACGAGAACAGCTTGAGTCAGGACTTCCCCAGCTCGGAGAAGGGGCGGGAAGAGGCGGAGCCCAGCGAGGCCCCGGTGGCCGGTGGCCGGCGCCCTGAAAAGGAACCGGCGGCTGGGGCCGACTCCACCCTGCCTGAGGAGGAGAATGCCTCGGAGCAATCGGACGGGGCCCCCGAGCCGCCCCCAGAGCCGCGTCGCCGCGTCTTTGTGGTGGACCTCGCCAGCAAGAGCCGCTCGGAGGCAGAGGCCAACCCCAAGCTGGAGGGGAAGGTGTCGCTGGAGGTGGTGACGGCCGGAAACCCCAAGGCGCCGGCACGGGGGGAGAAGGGCCCCAAGGCGGGCCGGCACCGGGGCGGGCGGCGCTCCTCTCTGGACTGGGCCGGTGCCGACTCGGAGATCGAGGAAGGTGAGATCGTGCAGCCGGAGGACGAACGCTACAGCCCCATCCGTCTCTTCCGCAGCCGGTGCCGGCCGGCTGAGCAGCGCCCCCTGCGGGTGGCGGAGGGGGACGACTTCCTGTCTCTCCACGCCGACTCGGACGAGGAGGGGGACTTCGGCGAGAGCCAGCCTGAGCCCCGGTGGAAGGCGGCTGCCGACCTGCGGCGCAAGATCCTGACGCAGCGCCGTGAGCGGTACCGCCACGACTCCCCCAAGCACTCGGGCTCCAGCTCCGGCTCCCGCAAGAAGGCCAAGCGTTCCCGCGAGCGCCGGCCCCCCAAGGCCAAGGAGCCCCGCGCTGGCCCTTGGCCCCCCAAGAAGAAATCCAAGTCGCGCTCGAAGTCCAAGGAACGTCGGCGCTCCCGGTCCCGCCGGCGCGGCTCCCGCTCTCGGTCCCGCCGGCGCGGCTCCCGCTCCTGGTCGCCCTCCCTCAGCACCGGCCTGTCAGCCATGGGCTCGGAGCGGCACCGGCGGTCGCGGGAGAGGCGGCGGGGCCGACGCTCGCGCTCAGGGAGCCGGGCGCGGCACAAGGAGAAGCACCGGGACGGCGGCAGCGGCAAGAAGAAGAAGAAGCAACAGCGCTCCCGTTCCCGGGAGAAGCGGCCGCCCCGCGACAAGCAGCGCGAGGTGCACGTCCTGGAGGAGCCCAAGGCAGAGGAGCGCCGGCGGGACGCCCGCACCGTCGTGCCGCCCTCCATCCAGGACCTCAACGACACCGACCTGTTCACCATCAAGAGGACCATCACGGTCAGCCGGCAGGACGGCTCCCCGGAGCCAGCCAAGCGGGAGGTGCTCTACGACTCGGAGGGGCTGAGCTTCGAGGGCTGCTTCTCAGACCGCGAGCCCGCTGAGGGGCCCCGGCACCTGGGCGGCAAGGGCGAAGGGGGGCCGCCCCGCAAGGAGCGGCTGGAGGAGGAGGCCAAGCCGCCCAAGGAGAAGGAGCGGAAGCGGGGGTACCCGGAGGAGCGCCCCGCGCCCCGCGAGAAGTCCAAGAAGAGGTTCAAGGAGGCGCCGGGCCGGTCGGCGCCCGAGGCGGGCAAGGCGGAGAAGGAGAAGTCGCGGCCGGAGCGGGAGAAGCCCCCCCGGAAAGCCAAGGCTGGGCACAAGGACAGCAGCAAGGCGGGCAGCTCGGGCCGCAAGGTCAAGCTGCAGTCCAAGGTGGCGGTGCTGATCCGCGAGGGCGTCAGCAGCACCACGGTCTCCGGCAAGGAAGGGGGCTCCATCGGCATCAAATTCAGCCGGGACAAGGAGAGCCGCTCGCCCTTCCTCAAGCCGGAGGAGAAGGGGCCCGGGGCCGACGCCAAGGCGGAGCCGGCCAAGGAGCCGGGCGTGAAGGCCAAGAAGGTCAAGGGGCTGAAGGCCAAGGCAGGGCTGAAGAAGGCCAAGGGGCCGGGGGCCAAGACCAAGGGGCCCTCGGAGGCCAAGAAGAAGAAGAAGATGAAAGCCAAGACGGGGCTGAAGAAGTCAAAGGCGGATAGCTGCAGCCAGGGGGCCGGGAGCCCGCCCGCTCCCGCCCCAGAGCCGACGGGGGGCTCCGGCTCCCCACTCAGCCCCCCGCCCAAGCCGCCGCCCGCCCCGGCCGAACAGGAACTGACCCCCGACTCGCAGACGGTGGACAGCAGCTGCAAGACGCCCGACGTCTCCTTCCTGCCCGAGGAGGCGGCCGTGCCTGTGCCCGGCGAGCAGCAGAGGACGCCGGCGGGCGAGCCCCAGGCCGACAGCCTCTCCGAGCCCAAGGAGGAGCCCGCCCGCGCCCCGCCCCCGGCCCCCATGGCCTGGAACTTGCAGGGGGGTGTGGACTGCACCACGAGCGGCGTCCTGGCACGTAGGTGACGGGGAGAGGGGTGCTCCCAGGGGGCTGGCTGGGTTGTGGGGGGCGGAGGGGGAGCTCCCGGCCGGGATGGGGGAGGCAGGGCATGGGGGTTGGGTCCCCCAGTGCATGGGGGGTCGTGGGGGAAGCAGTGGGGTGAGGGCCACCCCAGCTCTGACACCCCCCTCCCCCCCCCGCCGTCTCTCACCCAGTGACCGCCCTGCTCTTCAAGATGGAGGAAGCCAACCTCGCGAGCCGGGCCAAGGCCCATGAACTGATCCAGGCCACCAACCAGGTAGGGGGCGCTCTCCCCGGCCGGCAGGGCTGGGCCCGGTGCCCCCGTGTGACGCTATGGGGCGCTGTGCTGCAGGGAGCGGGGCAGGGCAGTAGGGGGCGCTGTGCTGCAGGGAGTGGGGCAGGACAGTAGGGGGCACTCTCCCCGGCCGGCGGGGCTGGGCCCGGTGCCCCTGTGTGATGCTAGGGGGCGCTGTGCTGCAGGGAGTGGGGCGGGGCTCAATAAGGGGTGCTCTCCCCGGCCATGTCATGACACCAATTTGCTCACTGAGCCGAAAGTTGGCCTGGGAACCCCGGCGTCCTGGCTGAAGGCCCACATGGGGGATTGTCTGCTCCCAATCCCTGTCTACCCAGCCCCCCCGCTCTCCCCCCCCAGAGAGGCCCCGTCTCCACATTGGGCAAGGGGACCCCAGCTACCCAGCCCCCCCGGAGGGGCCGCATCCTAGCACCGGGCGAGGGGTCCCTGGCTGCCCCACCCCAGTGCTGGGGCCCCCGGCTGAGACTAATCACCTTCTCTCCCCCTAGATCCTGAGTCACACCAAACCCTCCACGTCCTTGGCGGGCTCCCAGGCGCCCGCGCCGCCCCCCACCCACACGGCCGCCCCTTACCTGCTGCACAGCTCCCTGCCCCTGGTGGGCTGCAGCTCCACCCCCCCGACCCCCACCGGGCTGCCTGGCCCCCTCGGCCCGGGCTCGGCGGGCGCTGGCAGCGGGACGCTCTTCGGCACCGGCTCCGGCAGCGACCTGGGCAAGCGGGACGGGAGCACCAGCTCCGACGGGCGCGGGGACACGGATAAGGTTAGTGTGTGTGTGGGGGGATGTTTGAGCACTGAGGAGGGGGCCAAGGCTGGGCAGGGTCCCACCATGCCCTGGGGAGGTCGTGAGCTTGGCAGCAATGGTGGTGGTGGTGGGGGGGGGGGGTCTGTCCCAGGCTGTGAGATGGGGGGGCCCCTCCCCGGTGTGCTGACCCCTGCTCCCCCCCCCCCCAGTACCTGAAGAAGCTGCACACGCAGGAGCGGGCGGTGGAGGAGGTGAAGCTGGCCATCAAGCCCTACTACCAGAAGAAGGAGATCACCAAGGAGGAATACAAGGACATCCTGCGCAAAGCCGTGCACAAGGTGGGGCGGCGGGGCACCGGCGGGGCTGGGGGCCTGAGGCTTGGTGCCCCCCACCCTCACTGACGCCCGTTGTGTCGTGTCCCCCCCCCAGATCTGCCACAGCAGGAGCGGGGAAATCAACCCGGTGAAGGTGAACAACCTGGTACGGGCGTACGTTCAGCGTTACAAGTACTTCCGGAAACACGGCCGCCGCATGGAGGAGGAGCCGGGGGGCCCCAAGGACCTGGGGGGGCTGGACAAGGCCTCGCTACCCATGCCCCCCCTCTGAGCCCGGCGGGGGGCCCACCCCCCCATCTCCGTCTCTAGCTAACTCGGACCCCCTTATGCAAAGGGAAGGGAGGCGCTCGTGACCTCCCCCCAGCCCCCCCAGACTCTGAATGGTTTTAAACAGGAACAGTTTTATTCTGTACATATGGCTGGGCTGGACTTGGGGAGGGGGGGGCGGGCCTGGCTGGGGGGGGCCTGTGCGTGGGCTGCTGTCCCCCCGACTTCGCCCATTTTACTCATGTTAGCATGTTTTTATTTGGATTCCTCCCCCTGGGGAATGGGGGGACCTTCTCATCCAGCCCCCCTCGACCCCCAGCTCTCCTGGTGCAGATGCCCCCCATCTCTGTATCTCCCTTTCTGTCTCTTCATAAACTGCGTTAGCCACTTACCTCTGGATTTTCTTCTTGGGGCGGGGGACACGTGTGATACCAGGTCTGGGGGGCTGGCACTAGGGGGCAGGGTTGGGGGCTGCCCCCCAGCCAAGGCACAAGGAGTCCCCCTAAACCCCACCCTTTCCTGGAGCAGGTTCTCTCTGCTGCCCCCTGGGGAGACATCAGCCCCCGCACTCACTCCAGAGGGGCCACATCCCATCCAGGGGTCCCCATAGAACCAGCCCCCGTGCCCCACCCCAGAGCAGTTCCCGGACAAATGGGGGAGGGGCATGTCCCCATGGAGCTAGCGGGTAGGGGCGCCCTCCGACGCTGGGGGCGTGGGGGAAGCCGAGCTGGGAACGGGAGATGATGGGAAAGCGACGCTGCTCCCAGCCAGCTTCGCTCCCGTCTTCCTAGCGACGTTACCCCAGGGGACGGGACGCAGAGCGGGACAAGTCCGAGATCTTCGGACCAATCGGAATGAATTCAAGTCGGGGGGGCCGGGGGCAAAGAAACCTCGGAGCCACTGTGGTGATAACGGCAAACTCCCAGATGACAGGAGAGTCCCGGAAGCCTGGAGAAGGGCCAACGCGGTGCCCGTCTTTAGAAAGGGGCAAAAGGAGGCGCCGGGGAACTCGACCAGTCAGCCAGACTTTGATCCCTGGGAAAACCTTCAATTTGCGAACGGCTGGAGGACAAAGGGCTGATGGCCAGCAGCCAGCATGGAGTCACCAGGAACCGACCCTGCCAAGGCAGCTCGATTTCCGTCTCTGGCGCGGTAACCGCTTCGGTGGCTGGGGGAACGCGGTGGACATCATCTACCTGGACTTTAGCAAGGCTTTGACCCACATGACAACCCGCCGAGGAAGCCGGAGAAATGCGGGATCCGGAATTGGTTAAACAAGTGGCTAGGAATGGAATGAGGGAGTGGGGTCGTCGGCTGTGGGACTCGAGGGCAGGTGCCTCCAGTCTGCTGCTGACCCGAAACTGGGAGGTTGCCAACACCTTGGAGGATGGAGCTACGGTTCAGAGGGATCTTGATAAATGGGAGAACTGGGCTCTAGCCGACAAACCGAAATTCAGCAGAGACAAGTGTCAGGTGCTGCGCTGAGGGAACAAAACCCCGCTGCACCAATACAGAAGCGGGGGGGAACTGGCTTGGCAGTGGCCCTGCGGAGAAGAAGCTGGGGCAGATCCCGGCCTCAACGTGAGTCAGCAACGCGATGCTGTTGCAAAAGAAAAAGCAAATGCAGGTTTGGGTTTGCATTACCAGAGCACAGCCGGCGCTCGCACGCGCAGCGTTCATGCCTGGCGCACAACTCGGATTTTCTGCACAGACAGTGTGGGGCACATGGGGCTACTGGGGGGGGTGTCACAAACTGGGCTTCAGAAGGGCTACTGGGAGGGACATGGGTGGGGGTTCAGGAGCTAGTGGGGTGACAGCATTGGGCTGAATGGGGGGGTGCAGGGACACCTAGGATTGGGGGCAGATGTGCCTGACTGGATGGGAGAGTCTAGGGGGTCAGTCATGGTCTGCCTGGGGGAGCCTCCCCAACTCCCTAACAATCTACCTGCCCCCCCCGCAAACCCTGTTCCATATTTTTCCCACCCGCAACCCTCCAGGTTCACTCACAGGCTCCTTCCCTCTCCCTCCGCTCCTCCGACCCCTGGCGCGGCGGGAAATACGGCTCTCTCGTGTAGTTGAATCGAATTTACTCACATTTCTGTGTTAATTTGCTGAGTAAGGAATCTATTTGTCAAAAAAAAACATTTCCCGAGTCCTTTTTCTTTTTGGTGTGTGTCTGTATTGTTACAGACGGACTTGCTGCCCGGTATTTTGAAATAAATGACGAAAATCGGTGAAAGTGGAGTGATTACAGAGTGTTATTTTGACAAATAAAACCAGGCAGAATTGGAAAACACGGGGCGCGGAATCGTTAATGGTTCGGCGCAGAATTCCCCCTGGGGGTGCGATCGTATCGCACGGCTCCGGTGAGGCCTTGGCTGGAGTCCCGTGTCCACGTCCGGTCACCACTGTGAGGAAAGCGGCGGGAGCCCCCCCCCGCCCCGAAGGGACCGGGTGTGTGAAGTTCGGAGAAGAGAAGGCTGGAAAGGCTGCCATGAAAACGCCCGGGACCCATTCTCGCTGCCCCGGAGGGCAGGACAAGAGGCGACGGCGTCACCCTCGGGCAGAGGCCAGTGAGAGGAAAACGTCCTAAGGGGGTAAGAAAAGTCGGACGACGGCCGGGGCGAGGGGGGCCGCATGGACACCTGTCTGGGCTGGACGGGGGCTTAGAGCTGCTGACCCTAGCGGGCGTTTCTAGCCCTATGGCTCTACGAGAACCAGGCGGTCCCAACCCAGAGGGGCCGCCTCCCTAGCTAACCAGTCCCCCTGCCAGGGTGGCCTGATGGTACAGACAAGGGGGACACTCTCCCAGCTCGGGGTGGGGTCTAGTGGTTAGAGCAGGGGGGAGGGAAAGAGCCCGGATGCCTGGGTTCGGTCGGGTCGGGCAGCGCGAGCGTCCGGCTAGCCGTAGGGCTGGCTCTCCATCCGCTCCTCCCAGCCCCGCAGGGCCTCCAGCAGCCCGGCCTCCCCCAGCGAGTCCGAGATGCGGAGGTCCAGCTCCTCTGCCCGCAGCGATGACGCCCCCCTGGCCTGGCTCAGCTGGTGCAGGGTCTGCAGGACCGTGGGCACCACCTGGGGGGGGGGGAAGAGGGTTGGTGTTTGCGGGATTCCCAGCCCCCCCGAACCGATTCCCAGGGCTAAGCGGCTGGAGCCAGCTCAGAACCATCTAAACCCAGCCGGTGCCAGCCCCCCCTTCCCCCCCCCAGGACCTGCAGCTGGACTCACCCCATGGGGAGCGGCAGAGCTGGGGCTCCAGGTCTCTCGCTCTGGGGCAGGATGTCCACCGCCCCATGGACCAAGCCCCCCTCCACCAGGGCCAAATGCCCTCGGACATTCTTTATGTTGGGGGTGGGGGGGGGAGAGGACAGGAGGGAATCCCCCCCCCCCCAGCAGGGCGGAGGGAGGGAGTGAGCCGGACACCAGAGGCGGACCAGGGAGGGGAGTGGTAAGGGGGGGGGGCGCGGATTCCTACCTGCACCATGATGAGTTTCTTTTTCCAGGGGCGCCCCGTGTCCGGCCAGGCCTCCCCCAGGCAGAGCCACAGTTCGTAGGTGGGGGAGCTGCCCTGCCCCTCCATGAAGCAGATGAGCTCTGGGGGCAAAAGGGGGAGCATCAGCCAGGTGGGGGGGGGGGCAGGGGTCCCACCAGGGCTCCCCCAAGCATGCCCCCCGCCACACCCCCTGGGGGCTCCCTCTCCCCCATACCTCTGACGAAGCGCGGCAGATCGTAGAGGGGGGTATACCCCTCCTTGGACAGCTCCCCGCCTCTTGCTCGGGGGTCTCCGTGCGCCCCCAGTAGGCGTGGAGGCGCCCCAGGCGGGTGGCGCACAGGGAGGATCCCTGCACCCGCAGCAGCACCCCGGCCCCCAGCCCCTGCAGCAGCCGGGCCGTGTACGAGGCCTGCACCTGGTCCACCAGCACCCCCGGCTCGGGCAGCACCACGTCCGCCAGCTCGGGCCAGGGGCTGGGCGCAGGGCTGGGGGGCACCAGCCGGAAGCCCTGCGAGTTGGGGACCAGCGTCTGCAGCACGAGGTGCCCCCGGTAATAGACCCGCACCTCAAAAAACGTCACTGCGGGGAGAGAGAGTGTGAAGGGGGAGACGCTGGCCCCCCAGTAAGAGCCAGAGCCCCCCCAGCAGCCCCCCACTGCCCCCTGATCCCCCAGTAAGAGCCAGAGCCCCCCCAGCAGCCCCCCACTACCCCATGATCCCCCAGTAACAGAGCCCCCCAATGCCCCCCTGATCCCCCAATAACAGCCAGAGCCCCCCAATGCCCCCCTGATCCCCCAGTAAGAGCCAGAGCCCCCCCAGCAGCCCCCCACTGCCCCATGATCCCCCAGTAACAGAGCCCCCCCAACTCCTTATAGCCCCCTGACACAAACTCGCCACCCCCCCACTTGCCCCAGAGATGTGGGTGCTACACAGGGCGGAGGAGGGGTCCTGACCATCCCCCACCCCCAGCGAGTCTGGCTGCAGCCCCAGCAGTGGCCAGCGGAGGGCGCCAGGACACTCACTCAGCTCGTTGGACCCCAGCAGCTGCTCCAGGGAGCTGGGGGCCGGCACCAGGGGAGGGAACTCCCCGAACCCCGGCGAGAGAGCGCCCCCTGGGGGAGAGACACACACTGGTGAGGGGCGGAGCCCGGGGCTGGGCTCCGCCCCCTGGGGGAGAGACACACATCGGTGAGGGGCGGAGCCCGGGGCTGCGCTAGCAGGGGGCTGCGGGTCAGGAGTGAGGGGCACAGGCTGGGCGGGGGGGGGGGCGGGGCTGGCAGGGCGGGGCTAGCAGGGGGCTGCGGGTCAGGAGTGAGGGGCACGGGCTGGGCAGGGGGGGCACGGGCTGGGCTGGCAGGGGCTGCGGGTCGGGAGTGAGGGGCACGGGCTGGGCGGGGGGGGCAGGGCTGGGCTGGCAGGGGCTGGGGGTCGGGAGTGAGGGGCACGGGCTGGGCTGGGGGGGGGGCACAGATGGGGATTTACCCACCTGTTGCTACGTCACTGCCATACGGGGCAGCTGGTGCTAGCGCTGGGCCAAGAGCATCTGGAACAGAAAGTCAACTAGTTAAAGCGGGGGAGGGGCTGGGAGCCCGGACTCCTGGGTTCTCTCCCCGGCTAAGGAGGAGGAGGAAGGGGGGGCGGTTCCTTGCCGGCCGAAGCGATGCAGGACCTCGCAGGAGAAGCCCTTCGGCCCGGCCTGGCTTGACTCGGCTCGCTGGCCCCAGGGCCCGGAAGAGCGGGGGCGCGGGGGGGAGGGCACCAACCTGCCGCCGGCCGGCGGGGAAAGGCCGGGGCAGGGCGACAACCGGCCGCTTCCCCCGGCCCAGGAACGAACCCTGCGCTGAAGCGCCCGGGGGCTGGACCATGGGACCGGCGCCGGCGGGTCCAGGCCGTCTCCTCGGCACAGACACGGGGGTCACTGCGGTGCCAGGCGTGAGCGGGGGCTTTACGGCCCAGAGAGACCCCAGCCTCCCGGCACCGCTTCGGGGCTCCGCCGTCTGCACTGGCGAGGGGGCAGGAGGGCCCAAGCGCTGGGGGGGCTGGAGAAGGCGCCGCCTGGGAGGCGAGGGAGCGATGAGGGGTCGAGGTGAAGGGAGTGGCCTGGGGCCAGGCCACCAACCTAGGGGCTGGTGCAGCTTCACCCAAATGAAAGGGCCAGTGCTCGGGGGGGCTGGGAGCCAGGACTCCTGGGTTCCATGCAGAGCCTGGCGTAGCCAGCCCCTCACCCTGGCCTCTGGCCCTGCCCCCTCCCCCGGGGGCACTCACCCTCGTCGGGGCTGGAGAGGGCCAGTGCGTTCAGAATGTCGTCCAGCTCCTCGTCCTGGGGGGGGTGCAGAATTTGGGGTGTCACTAAGGGAAAGGGCCCCTCAGTACCCACCATTCCCCCGCTGCCGCCCCTCCCCAACCCCTGACCCAGGCTGCTCTGTTCCCTGCCCCCCCCCCGCCCCCCGGGAGCACTGACCTGGCTGGAGGAGAAGCTGCCCCCCGACCTGTCCACGAGCTGGGTGCTTGCGTCAGCCTCGGTGCCCCCCACGGCAGCACTGGGGGCCTCGTCCGCACCTGGGGGGGAGAACAGTGCCACAGGCCCCCCTGAGCCACACACTGGTGTCTGCTTGAGATGGGCACAGCCCCCCCCATGCCCTTCACTCCCAACCCGCAGCCCCCAGGGGAGGGGGCAGGGCTGGAGCCTGGCCCTGCCCCCCCATCTCTGCCAGTGCCCCTCACTCCCGACCCGCAGCCCCCTGCTCGCCCAGCCCTGCCCCCCTCAGACCCCCCTGGTGCCCCTCACTCCCGACCCGCAGCCCCCGCTAGCCTGGTTCTGCCCCCCCCTCCATCTCTGTCGGTGCCCCTCACTCCCGACCCGCAGTCCCCTGCCAGCCCAGCCCCCCCCCAGATCTGCCGGTGCCCCTCACTCCCAACCCGCAGCCCCCTGCCAGCCCAGCCCTGCCCCCCAGCTCTGCTGGTGCCCCTCACTCCCGACCCGCAGCCCCCTGCCAGCCCAGCCCTGCCCCCCAGCTCTGCCGGTGCCCCTCACTCCCGACCCGCAGCCCCCTGCCAGCCCAGCCCCCCCCCATCTCTGCCGGTGCCCCTCACTCCCAACCCGCAGCCCCCCCCAGCTCTGCCGGTGCCCCTCACTCCCGACCCGCAGCCCCTGCTCGCCCGGCCCCGGGCTCCCCCGTCTAACCCCTCACCTGCCCGGGCCCCGTCGGGCAGGATCTCATAGACCTTGTGGGGGTCGGCGGAGTCCGAGCTGTGATCCCGAAGCACCTGGATCCCCGGCTTCCGGTTGAGGGCAGAGCGGAAGTTGCGTTTCCAGACGGAGGGCGCGGGGGCATCCTGGCCTGGCCGGAAGCTGCCGCTGTCAATGGCCCAGTCCTGGGGGGTTGGGGGGGGGAAGAGATGTAGGTACTTGGCAGCTGGGGAGGCCTAGAGGAGGCTGTGGGGTGGGGCATAATCAGGGTCCCCCAGACCTCACTTTTCCACCCCCCTCCCACCCAGGAGGGCACGAGGGCTGCGAAGTGGCTGGGATCCCAGCCCGCAGCCCCCTGCCAGGGGAGCCGTTCAGAGGGAGGGGGCTGGGTCCTGGCATGGGGGGCAGGGGGGACAGGATGGGCCCACAGGGCACCTGCTAAAAGGGGAGGCTTTTTAAAGCAAAGCAGCCTGGGGAACTCCCTGCTACTGGACGCAGGGAATCCGGGATCAGGGGTATAAACCCGGCCATTGGAGATCCGCCCCCCGCACCATCACTGGCAACGACGGGTCACCACAGCCGGGGTGGGGGGCGAGGAATCGCCCTGCCCCCATATCTGTGGGTGCAGAGGGGCTGGGAGGGGGGGGTACCCGGAATAGCTGGAAGTCCTCGCTGGAGGCGTCCTGCCGCAGCCCGTGTTTCCAGGGCACCCGGAACTGGGTGCGCCCCTGGTCCAGCCACCGCACCCCCGGGTAGCAGCCACTGTCCAACTTCCCCCGCAGCCACGGCACGATCAGCGGCTTCGGGGTCCCCATCGCCCGGGCGCCGCCTAGGGGAGAGAGGGGGGCACGTGGGGGCGGGGCCTGTCCCCTTTCGGGGGCGGGGCCCACCCAAGGCAGGGACTGGCTTGGAGGGCAGGGAATGGGGGCGGGCCTGTCCCCTCGGGGGAGGGGGGGGCTGGGAATGGGGGTGGGGCCTGTCCCCTCAGGGGGGGTGAGTGGGCAGGGAATGGGGGCGGGGCCTGTCCCCTCGGGGGAGGGGGGGCTGGAATGGGGGTGGGGCCTGTCCCTCAGGGGGGGTGAGTGGGTAGGGAATGGGGGCGGGGCCTGTCCCCTCGGGGGATGGGGGGCTCGGAATGGGGGTGGAGCCTGTCCCCTCTAAGGGGGGCTGGGTTGGGGGGGGGGGCGGCTCTCATCCAGGACAGGGAATGGGGGGGCCGGGCCGGCTCTCGTCTAGCGCAGGGAATGGGGGGGGGGGGCCGGCTCTCACCCAGGACAGGGGCTGGGTTGGGGGGCAGGGAATGGGGGGTGGCTCTCACCCAGGGCAGGGAGGGGCTCAGTTGGGGGGCAGGGAATGGGGGCGGGGACTGTCCCCTGGGGGGGGGGTAGATAATGGGGGGGCCGGCTCTCAACCAGGTCAGGGAATGGGGGGGCCGGGCCGGCTCTCACCCAGCGCAGGGGCTGGGGGCGGGGCCTGTCCCCTCAGGGGGGGCTGAGTTGGGGGGGCAGGGAATGGCCCCCCCCGTACCTGCCTGGCACTCTCCAGACGAGGAAGCGGCTCAGAGAAATGGAATCCGCCCCCCCCAGGTCACATGACTCCCCCCCCGCCCCAGCACGTCACGTGATCCCCAAACTTTGTTACAATTTGTGTCCCTGCCGGTTCCTTCCCCCGGGGCCGGGGTCTGTGGGGGGCGCAGCCGCCCCCCGCGATTCCTGGGGGTTCCCCCTTCCCCCCACAGCTGATTGTGGGGCGGCTGGGAGTTCAGATCATGAGATCACCCCAGGCCTCAACACCCCCCCTCGGCAGAAGCCATCCAGGAGATGCAGCCACCTCTGGGGTGGGGCTGGGGGGGTGGGTATACGGGGTCCCCCCTGGGATGGGGCGCGGGGGGCTGGGTATACGGGGTCCCCCCTGGGGTGGGGCTGGGGGGGGTGGGTTTACGGGGTCCCCGCTGGGGTGGGGCGCGGGGGGCTGGGTATACGGGGTCCCCTCGCCCAGCTCCGAGATGCGCCTGGCTCTGGGTGATGTGAACCAGGCAGCGGGAGCCCAGCCGGGCTGCGAGGCCGGGTCCTGCCCTGTGCCCGCAGCAGCCGTGCGCCGTGGGGCACTGACCGGCGTGCCCGGGAGCAGGCGTCGCACGGGGGCTGCATGCACTATTCTCAGCCGCGCCCTTGGGGGGGTCGCAGGCTGCAGACGGGGTCGGGGCCAGGGGCGCACGGCGGCTGCTCCCCTGGCTGGGCACGCGTGTTACACGCACAGTCACACGTGTGAAGCAGCGTCTGCCTCCCCCGGTGCCAGCTGCTCCTTGACACCCCCTGGGACACCCCCCTCCCCCGCCAGTCGCCTCCCGGGCCCGGGGCAGGACGGACACACGGACGCGGACACGTGAGTGTCTCTGCGCCTGACCAGCTCCCCACAGCCCGGCCCCCCACTGCCCAGCCTGGCCCCCCACAGCCCGGCCCCCCACAGCCCGGCTCCCCACTGCCTAGCCTGGCCCCCCACAGCCCGGCTCCCCACTGCCCAGCCCAGCTCCCCACTGCCCAGCCTGGCCCCCCACAGCCCAGGTCCCCACTGCCCAGCCCCCCACAGCCCAGCCTGGCCCCACACTGCCCAGCCCAGCCTGGTGCCCCATGTCGCTGTGCCCCAGAGCCCAGCAGCCCCTTCTGGGGGAGCGAGGGGCCGGGACACCAGATCCTCCCCTTCCCCCTCCTCTAACCACTAGACCCCCCTCCCCTCCCTCCCCAGGACTCCTGGGTTCTCTCCCTGGCCCCAGGGCCGCCCAGAGGATGCAGGAGGCCTGGGGCAAAGCAATGTCGGGGGCCCCTTCCATACAAAAAGGTTGCAATACTACAGAATTCTATCTTCTCGGGGGCCCTGTGGGGCCCGGGCAAATTGCCCCACTTGCCCCCGTTCTGGGCCACCCTGCCTGGCTCGGGGAAGGGGGGGGGCTGGGAGCCAGGACTCCTGGGTTCTCTCCACAGCCGCGCTCCTCCCAGGGGGTCCAAAGCGCCCCGGGCCCAGCCCGTGGAAGGGGGCGGAGCTTATTGGTTTCTCTATATGCAAATAAGCAAGGCCCCATCCCTTTCCTCTCATTTGCATCTCGCGGCGCCGCCGCCTCCTGCGCCCAATAGACACGTCAGGGGGCGTGGCTTATGTGCCCCGCCCCCCGCCTCTAAGCGCCGCCCCCCACGGGCGGTACATGCTCCGTTTCCTGCTGCTCAGAAAGTTTGTGAAGTTTCGGGCGACCCCCCCCCCCCCCCCCCGCGCTTCGGAAAGTTGAGAGGGGCGGGGCTGGGCGGGGGTAGTTACTGGGAAGGGGGTGTCGGAGGGGGAAGCAGTGGCGGGGAGGGGTGCCAGCGGGGGGACGGGGGAGGGGGAGCAGCGGGGGGGGTGGAAAGGGGAGGGGGTGCCAGCGGGGGGACGGGGGAGGGGGGTGCCAGCGGGGGGGGGGAGGGGGAGCAGCGGGGGGGTGGTGGAAAGGGGAGGGGGTGCCAGCGGGGGACGGGGGAGGGGGTGCCAGCGGGGGGGGGGAGGGGGAGCAGCGGGGGGGTGGTGGAAAGGGGAGGGGGTGCCAGCGGGGGGACGGGGAGGGGGAGCAGCGGGGGGGGTGGAAAGGGGAGGGGGTGCCAGCGGGGGAGCAGGGGAGGGGGAGCAGCGGGAAGTGATGGAAAGGGGAGGGGGTGCCAGCGGGGGAGCAGGGGAGGGGGAGCAGCGGGGGGTGATGGAAAGGGGAGGGGGTGCCAGCGGGGGGACGGGGGAGGGGGAGCAGCGGGGGGGGTGGAAAGGGGAGGGGGTGCCAGCGGGGGGACGGGGGAGGGGGAGCAGCGGGGGGGTGATGGAAAGGGGAGGGGGTGCCAGCGGGGGAGCAGGGGAGGGGGAGCAGCGGGGGGTGATGGAAAGGGGAGGGGGTGCCAGCGGGGGGACGGGGAGGGGGAACAGCGGGGGGGGGTGGAAAGGGGAGGGGGTGCCAGCGGGGGGACGGGGGAGGGGGAGCAGCGGGGGGGGGTGGTGGAAAGGGGAGGGGGTGCCAGCGGGGGGACGGGGGAGCAGCGGGGGCGTGATGGAAAGGGGAGGGGTAAGTGGGGGGGAGGGTTGAGTGACACGCCTGCCCCCCCCCCATAGGTGTGATCCGGGGTGGCCTTGAACATGGGTTCTGCGAATCGCAGCGTCACCCCCCCCCCGCGGCACCCTGCCCCCCCCCTTCCCGCAGCTGGGCAGGGAGTCGCCCGGTTTGTGCACAGGTTGTGTCGGGGGGCTGGACAGAGATTCCCCCCCTTCGCCCTGTGTCTGATCCCCCCTCTTCCCCCCCCCAGGCAGGGCCATGGCGGGGCCCCCCCAGCAGCGCCGCCGGCTGCAGGAGGAGACGCGGCTGGTGCTGGAGGCCTTCCTGCGGGGGCTCTGGGCCGGCGGCCCCCCCTGGGGCACGTGGGGGGCAGCTACCATGACCCCCACTGCTACGCGCACAGGTAAGGGGGGCGGGGCTCACCCCCCTGGGCGCATGCAGGGAAGGGGGGGCAGAGCTTATGGAGTCGTCCCCCCCCCCAGGAGGGGGGCAGCGGTGGAGGGGGGGAATGTGCAGGTTGGGGGGTGTTAGCCAGGGAAAGGGGCATGTGGGTGAGGGGAGGAATGGGGGAGAGGTTGCCTGTGGGTGCCCCAGGGATGGGGGGGGTCTGCAGGTGTGTGTGTGGGGTGGGATATGCAGGAGGGGAGATGGGGGTGGGGGGTGTCTGGGTGCAGGGGGGGATATGCGGGAAAGGGTGGAGGGCTGGGAGGGGGGGTATACAGGGCGGGGGGATATGCACAGGTGGGGGGATGGGGATATACGTGGCAGGGGGATATGCAGGTGTGGGGGGGCAGGGGGAGGGGGGAATATGCAGGTGTGGGGGGGCAGGGGGAGGGGGGAATATACAGGGCGGGGGACATGCAGGAGTGGGAGGATGGGGGAGAGGGGATATACTGGGGGAGGAGGGGACATGCATTCTGGGGAAGAGCTCCCTGCCCCCCGACTCTCCCTGCAGGCACTCTGCGGAGCCGGGGGGGGGCTGGACCCCCCCTGCACGAGAAGATCAACCGGGCGGAGGAGCACAAGCACGGCTTTAAGACCAGCATGAAGCGGCTGCTACAGCGACGTACCAGCCCCCGCCGGGACCCCCCCGGCCCCCCGCCCCCCAGGGCAGAGCCCCACGAAGGGCCGAAGGAGGGGGGGGAGGAGCGCCCCAAGCGCGGCCGGGGGTTTCCCTTCAAGGGCGTGCTGCGGAGGAAGGGCCCCTCCCGGGAGGAGACAGAGCCCCCGCCTCGCCCCTCCGCACCCCCCAACTCCCTGCCAGTCACCCCCTGCTACTGCACGGACACCCTGAGCGCACAGCCAGACTCCCCGCCTCTGGGTAAGAGACCCACGGGGCCGGGAGAGAACCCAGGCGTCCGGGCTCCCAGCCCCTCCCCCCTGCTCTAAACTATACACCCCCGTCCCCTCCCATTGCCAGGGAGAGAACCCAGGCGTCCGGGCTCCCAGCCCCTCCCCCCTGCTCTAAACTATACACCCCCGTCCCCCCCCATTGCCAGGGAGAGAACCCAGGCGTCCGGGCTCCCCCCTGCCCTGACCCCAGCTCTCTCCGCAGGCCGGGCGGCCGAGGACCCGGAGTTCTACACCCGCGTGGCCCGGAAGCTGGACCGGCTGGTGAAGAAACAGCGGAGCGGCGCCAGCAGCCCCAGCGGGGTCCGGTCCCCTGGGGTCGTGGCCGGGCCCCTCAGCCCAGAGCCGGGCCCCGGGCCCCCAGGTGAGCAGGGGCCTTGGTCCTCCCCCCCACCCCCCGGGGGCAGCTCTGGGTCACAGGCCTGTGTCTCTCCCCCAGCCCCCCCGGAGCCGGCCAGCGAGACGCACAAGGAGCAGGTCATCCAGAGACTGGTGGCGCTGCTGGAGGAGCAAGCCGGGGTCATCAACGACGAGGTGCCGACCCGGTGCCCCCTCTCCCACCCCGCAGCCCCTCCGGCCCTGCCCCCTCCAACCCCGCCGGTGCCCCCGCTCCCGCCCCGCAGCCCAGCCCTGCCCTGCCGCCTCCAACCCCGCCGGTGCCCCCTCTCCCGCCCCGCAGCCCCTCCAGTGTCCCTCACTCCCGCTCGCCCGGCCCTGCCCCCTCCAGCCCCGCCGGTGCCCCCCCTCCCGCCCCGCAGCCCAGCCCTGCCCTGCCCCCTCCAACCCCGCCGGTGCCCCGCTCCCGCCCCGCAGCCCCTGCGCGCCCGGCACTGCCCCCTCCAGCCCTGCCGGTGCCCCCGCTCCCGCCCCGCAGCCCAGCCCGGCCCTGCCCCCTCCAGCCCCGCCGGTGCCCCCGCTCCCGCCCCGCAGCCCCCGCTCGCCCGGCCCTGCCCCCTCCAACCCCGCCAGTGCCCCCTCTCCCGCCCCGCAGCCCAGCCCGGCCCTGCCCCCTCCAGCCCTGCCGGTGCTCCTCACTCCCGCCCCGCAGCCCAGCCCTGCCCTGCCCCCTCCAACCCCGCCAGTGCCCCCACTCCCGCCCCGCAGCCCCCGCTCGCCCGGCACTGCCCCCTCCAGCCCTGCCGGTGCCCCCACTCCCGCCCCGCAGCCCCTCCAGCCCTGCCCTGCCCCCTCCAGCCCCGCCGGTGCCCCCACTCCCGCCCCGCAGCCCTCGCTCGCCTGGCACTGCCCCCTCCAGCCCTGCCGGTGCCCCCGCTCCCGCCCCGCAGCCCCCGCTCGCCCGGCCCTGCCCCCTCCAGCCCCGCCGGTGCCCCCTCGCCCGCCCCGCAGCCCCCGCTCGCCTGGCACTGCCCCCTCCAACCCCGCCGGTGCCCCTCTCCCGCCCCGCAGCCCCCGCTCGCCCGGCCCTGCCCCTCCAGCCCCGCCGGTGCCCCCTCTCCCGCCCCGCAGCCCCCGCTCGCCCGGCCCTGCCCCTCCAAGCCCCGCCGGTGCCCCCGCTCCCGCCCCGCAGCCCCTGCGCGCCCGGCCCTGGTGACCCCCCCAGCCCCGCCGGTGCCCCCGCTCCCGCCCCGCAGCCCCTGCGTGCCCGGCCCTGCTGACCCCTCCAGCCCCACCGGTGCCCCCGCTCCCGCCCTGCAGCCCCCTGCCAGCCCTGTCCTGCCCCCCCCCCCAGCCCCGCCGGTGCCCCTCACTCCCGCCCCGCAGCCCCTCCAGTGTCCCTCACTCCCGTTCGCCCAGCACTGCCCCCTCCAGCCCCGCCGGTGCCCCCTCTCCCGCCCCGCAGCCCCCTGCCAGCCCTGTCCTGCCCCCCCCCAGCCCCGCCGGTGCCCCCTCTCCCGCCCCGCAGCCCCCTGCCAGCCCTGCCCTGGTGACCCCCCCCGGTAACCCTCCCCGCCCCCCCAGCCCTGCCGGTGCCCCTCACTGCCGACCCGCAGCCCCTGCAGCCCAGCCCTGGTCTCTCCCCCACAGATCGAGGCTGACCCGCTGCTCCGCAGTTCCCTGTCCCGCCTGTCGTACCGCAGCTTCTCCCGGCTGGCCGAGGCGTACACCGCGCGGGCCGACCCGGGCAGCCCCAGCCCCCAGCTCGCCCGGCTGGCCCTGACCATGGAGCTGACGCGGAAGGTGGCGGGAATCAACAGCCACACGGTGCAGACGCTGATGGGCTACAGCCTGCAGTACATGGACATGTTCGTCCCCTGGCTGCAGCAGCAGGGCGGCTGGGTACGGGGGGGGCTGGGAAGGGGGGGTCTGGAGGGAACGGGGGCAGGGGTCTGGGAAGGGCGGCTGGGAGCAGGGTGTACCGGGGGCTGGGAAGGGGAGTCTGGAAGGAAGGGGGGTGGGGGCTGGGGTCAGGGTATACTGGGGGGCTGAGAAGGGGGGGTCAGGAGGGAAGGGGGTGGGGGGCTGGGGTCAGAGTATACTGGGGGGCTGAGAAGGGGGGTCTGGAGGGAAGGGGGTGGGGGGCTGGGATCAGGGTATACTGGGGGGCTGAGAAGGGGGGTCTGGAGGGAAGGGGGTGGGGGGCTGGGGTCAGGGTATACTGGGGGGCTGAGAAGGGGGGTCTGGAGGGAAGGGGGTGGGGGCTGGGATCAGGGTATACTGGGGGGCTGAGAAGGGGGGTCTGGAGGGAAGGGGGTGGGGGGCTGGGGTCAGGGTATACTGGGGGGCTGAGAAGGGGGGGTCTGGAGGGAAGGGGGTGGGGGGCTGGGATCAGGGTATACTGGGGGGCTGAGAAGGGGGGGTCTGGAGGGAAGGGGGTGGGGGGCTGGGATCAGGGTATACTGGGGGGCTGAGAAGGGGGGGGTCAGGAGGGAAGGGGGTTGGGGGGCTGGGATCAGGGTGTACTAGGGGCTGGGAAGGGGAGTCTGGAAGGAAAGGGTGGGGGGCTGGGGTCAGGCTATACTGGGGGCTGAGAAGGGGGGTCAGGAGGGAAGGGGGGTGGGGGCTGGGGTCAGGGTATACTGGGGGGCTGAGAAGGGGGGGTCAGGAGGGAAGGGGGTTGGGGGGCTGGGATCAGGGTGTACTAGGGGCTGGGAAGGGGAGTCTGGAAGGAAAGGGTGGGGGGCTGGGGTCAGGGTATACTGGGGGGCTGAGAAGGGGGGGTCAGGAGGGAAGGGGGGTGGGGGCTGGGGTCAGGGTATACTGGGGGGCTGAGAAGGGGGGGTCAGGAGGGAAGCGGGTGGGGGGCTGGGGTCAGGGTATACTGGGGGGCTGAGAAGGCGGGGTCAGGAGGGAAGGGGGGTGGGGGCTGGGGTCAGGGTGTACCGGGGGCTGGGTACAGGGTGGGCTGGGGGGAGCTGCGCACATGGGGGAGGCGGCTCTGTCTATGGTGTTGGGGAGTCAGTGGGTGGCTGGGGGGACCCTGAGCAGGAAGTGGGGTGCTGATTGGGGCTTGGAGGCAGGCTGGGGTTGATCCCTGGCTCACAGTCTGCCGGGCAGGGGCTGCATGACCCTGGGGTGGGTTTTGGGGGGGGGGGGCTGTCTGGGATAACCCTCCTCCCATCTTAGGGGCTAATCTCTCCCCACCCCTGGCAGGAGAGCATCGCGGGACAGGACGAGATGTTCGACGTCCTGGACTAGCAGCCCCTGGCCATGGGGGGATCTGGGGGGTGTCACAAGGCCGGTCCCTCCCCAGAACCCACCTTGCGGGGAGGGTTCAGAACACAGCCGTGGCGGGGGGGACAGGGGCTTTGGGGAGGGGGAACCTGTCCAGGGGGAGGGGCAGGAAACTGAGCCAGCCCTCCCCGAATTCTCAGGGGGAGTGTGTGTGGGGGGGTCGCTGGAAGAATCCGCCCCACAAAATCTCTGGGCCTGCCCAGGTTGGGGGAGCCCTAGCAGAGAGAGACCCCCCACTTTTGTTTTGGGTGGTGGGGGGCGAGTGATTGTTTTATATAAAGAATTTTCAATATATTTTAATATTAAAGCGCCTGGCGTGTCTGTGTCTCTCCTGCCACCACCACCCCCCGGCTGCGTGGCCAGATTGAGGGGGCCCTGCACTGCATCCAGTGGGAGCGGCGGTCCCCTCTGGGGTGGGGTGCCGAGATGCGGGGGAGGGGAGGAGGAAGACGGGACTGCCATGATGGAGGAAGGGAGTTGCAGTGGGTGGGGTGAGGTGGGTTGGGGGCACCCAGGGGGCCTTGGCAGGGAGCACACTAAGGGATGGGGAGGGAGGTGCAGTGGGAGAAGCGCAGTGAGAGGGTGGGGCTTGCAGTGTTCGCAGAGGGATGTGCAGTGAGGGGATGGCAGTGGTGGCAGGCTGCAGTGAGGGGGTGGAGCAGTAGAGGGGAGAGGGTTGGAATGGGGGCAGTAGAAGTCAGATCCTAGTGAGGTGAATAGAAAGGAGCATAACCACGGCCCGATGTAGTGTAAAACTGTAATAAGAAAAGCCCGAGAGGAGTTTGAAGACCGGCTAG